>NC_051315.1:32058232-32103232 GCF_015220235.1 Choloepus didactylus
ATCAGTGGACCTACTATGTTCAATGTACTGTATTGTGGTGTTTTTCCAACTGAGACTAATAGTTGTGAAATCACTATGATCAGCATTGAAAAAACAAACAAAAAAAAACAAAATAGACCAGAGAATAGAAAATATCATAGAACATTAAATGTAATAAGAATATGTATTATGTGATGAAAGCTTTGTTTCATTTATAAATACAAATACACACATGAGTATATGAGGTCACAACGTAAACATATTTCTCATTATGAATCAGAGTCAAAAGTCTGAAAACACTATTGTATTAGGATCTCTGGGTCATATGAAGTTGTATAAAATACAATTAACATCTTCAAGAACAGCCTATTATTGAAGTATGAGAAGTAGATAGCTAAGTGTAAACAAAATCCAATGAAGATTCAGAGGGAAGTGGCATATCCATTTGAGAGTAAGGCCAAGTGGCTGAGACAAGTTTTGGAAGATGGGGCTGAGATGAGTCTTGGAGGATGGGTAGGCTTTGACACGCAGAGGAGGAGGAAAGGGCTCTCAGTGTGAAATGTGAGATATCTTCTGGAAACAGTGAGTAATACAGGCTACAATACAAGATACCATGTGTGCCAGTTTGTATATTTATGTCCCCCAGGAAAAGCCATATTCTTTAATGCATTTTTGTGGGGGCAAAGACTTATTAGTGTGGATTGGGTTGGAACCTACTGGTTCGGTGTTGAGGTGACCCACCCAACTGTAGGTGATAACTCTGATTGGATAATTTCCATGGAGGCATGGCCCTGCCCATTGAGCATGGGCCTTGTTTAGTTTACTGGAGCACTGTATAAGCTCAGACAGAAGGAGCTCATAGCAAGCTGGAACTGAGACAGACATTTTGAAGACAGCCATTGGAAGGTGATGCACACATTTTGGAGAATGCCATTTTGAAATGCAACCTAGGAGCAAGCAGACGCCAGCCATGTACCTTCCTAGCTAACAGACCTTTTCCGGATGCCAAAGGCCTTTCTCCAGTGAAGGTACCCTTTGTTGATGGACACCTTATGGCCTTAAGACTGTAACTGTGTAACCAAATAAACCTCCTTTTATAAAAGCCAATCCATTTCTGGTGTTTTACATTCCGGCAGCATTAGCAAACTAGAACACTAGATTGAAGTAAGGCTAGAAGGTAGTTAAAACCATAAAGGGGAGGCCCTGGAAGCCAGACCAACAAGGTTGTACTCAATGTGATAAGGGCAGGAAAGGAAGAGAAGGTGGGATATATGGAGCTCATCTCTAAGAAGTTTAAGTTAACAAAGGCATACAGGATGGAATACTGGGTGATTTTAACTGGTCCCATGAGGTAATGGGACTTAAGTAGGGATGGATGAAGTGAGAAAGGACAGAATATCTGTAGGATTCTGGGAGGTGAAGAAAGAATGAGAGGCAATTATAGGATCAAAAAGATATACCAGTGTGGCTGGATTAATTGTGATTGGCCTAGAATAATGGTTCTCAACTGCCATAGGTGGAGGTTGGGATTGGGAGTGCAGCTAAATATCTAAATGGGGATAAATAAATGAGTTGTGAAAAATCAAAATTATTATAGTTATTGTTTTAAAAATAAACATTTCAGAAACTATTGCTATATGAAATCCCCTTGGTGGATAGGGATATGCACCCCATATTAATAGTTGAGAAACCCTAATCTCAAAGGTCTCTTCCATATCTAACATCCCTTACCTATTAGAGCTGGATGCCTTTATTTTATGGATTTTTAATAAACTAAGGCCAAAAGAGCTACCATGGCTAATCAGTTGAAGAGCTGGAACTAGACCCTGAATCTTAAATCTCAGGATAGTGTTCTTTCCATTTTAACATATATCTAAGATGGTTTTCATTTTAAAATGTAACAGTTTAGATGAGGGGAGATATAACTGTAAGAGCTCACTGGTTGGATTCAGATATTCACTCCTATTGTGCTACTTTCTGTCACAGAATTCAGTTTTAATAGGCATTGTGGGAAACATGAAGGTGTAAAACAGGCCTTCCACCATAGTTCCTTATTGGGGAAACTATTATTTTTAACAAATCACACCCCAAATCATGACCATGTACACCTATAGGAATTACAAAAGATAAACTAGCACAGCAATGTTTAGCAGCTACACTCTAAGACCATGTACCTATCAACCCAAAGTCATATATACATTTACAGGCTTTAAAAATTAGGATCTGTTTCTAGTTTCCCATTGGTCTATTAATATCTTGACTTTTTCCCATTCATTATTTAATTCATCTTTTTTTTTGTTTGTTTTTTTCCCCAAGTGCACGTTTCTCATAAACTTTGGGTACAGTTGAATCAAGTGCATTTTTTCTTAATAATGTTTTTATACATATAACATCAAGAACAATTTCTTGAGAGATGTTTTGGGAGTTGTATTCTGGAACATATTCTCTTTACAGTCTTCCCCTTGGTGAAATGGATAAAAGACCTTGTCTTCAGCGTTGAACTGAATCTTCCAATGTCAGTAGAAAAGGTAAATACCCACTTGTAGAAGGTGCAGGAGGAGACTTCAAGCAGGCCTGCAGTTTTGGCCTGCTAGAGGATGGCACACCTGGGAGTGACTATGGGAAAAACACCAATTCTCACAGGAAGCACTGAAGAATGGGGGTAGTTGTTACCAGCTATTTGCACCTGATGAGCAGAAACCCAAAACTGTCAGAATCTCTTGAGCATTTGGGAAGGAAGAGCTGCAGCACAGCTAATAAACCCTTCCTGAGAAAGGAAAAGAGAGCTTCTCAAGTACTGGATGGGAATTTCACCCTTGTTAGAGGTTATCACTGAGAGTTGGGCCAAGGAAGCTTGTCTTTCCACTGGGAGTACTGCTGACTGCTGCTCGGTGTAGCCATCTCTGCTGAAGAAGTTGTACTCTTCACTTACAAAGTGTCTTCCAGTCAGTTACACCACAGTCCTGCTATGGCACCAAGTGACAACTGACTAAGTGCAGTGTGATGCATCATTGCAACTGATAGAATGAACAGGGGTGCTATAGAACAAACAAGAAGGAAGGGAAAGGGGAAGCAACATTGGAGGTGGGATTTTGCCAGGTGGAAAAAGGGTATGTTTGTGCTGTGGGGTAAGGAAGAGGAATTTAAGCAGTAAACAAAACAACGTATTCAGGAAATGGCAAAGAGAGCCATAATTCATGAGGGACTAGGCTGAGGTCAGATTTTGAAGACCCTCAATTGCTACAAAGGAAATTTAACCTTATCCTGCCAAAAATCTATGAGGTAGATTCTTAGTTCTGTTATACTATGGTGACTCTCTTCTTGAGTGATCTGGGTTTAGGGGGAAAAATAAATGATAGCAGGAGGTGAATGAATTGAATATTGAAGTGTCCAGAGGCCAGGATTTAATGCCTTTGTAGGAGTCAGGGTCCCAGAAGATGAGGCCAAGAACTGGGAAAATGATAACAGAAATGAGAGTGTGGCATGGGATCAAGAACGAACAAGATCTTAGTGACTTGACTGTGGGGTGTTAGAAAAGGAAATGAAGCAAGGATAATTTTTGCCACCTGCTTTTTCTTTCTTAGAAGTATTTACAGGAGATACATTGTCTGATGTGAAATTACTAACTCAAAAAAGGGTATAGTCATTTATACGGCTCAGAAAAAGTAATTTAATTGCCATCAATATACATGCAGATGTTTCCCCACAAAAGGCCAGTCTTCATCATGATACGCCGTTATCTTCACTGCTTTGGTCAGTGTAATGGCTCTCTCATAATTTCTTTCTATTTACATTTATTTCATTACTGTCAAAATTAAAGTTACATTTTTTCAAGGTTTGCTTTAGTATTGATTTCTTCTGACATCAGCTCTACTATTTCTTAGCTGTGGGACCTTGGGTAAGTTTTTTAACCTAAGCCTTAGCATCTTCATCTGCACACTGGGGATTGTACCTATCACAGAGGACTGTTGTGAGGATAAAATGAGATAGATTTAAAGGGCCTACCCCTGTGCTTGGCATGTAGTAAGGGTTCAGTAAATTACTAGTTATTGTTAACACACTGATGCTATTGCAAACATTTACCTGCAATATATATTTAGAATATATCTTTCACCTCTCATTCAAATTTCTTGTTTTGTTGTGTTTATTGTATAGAAGTTATTTATTTTACACAATTTCTTGCTTTCACTAAGTAGAAATTTTAGAGCTGGGATAAGTACACCATTACATTTTGTTATCCTAAGTTTGTCATATATTAAATTCATATACAAGTTAGGTTTATGTCAGAACTCTCTTTTTTCATCCATTTTTCTACTTTAATGTTTTGAATCTGTACAGCTCTCTTTTAAAGGTTATCTCTTCATATGTGTTCTGAATCTGGTAGGGTGTGTTTTTCTTCATTATTTGTTTTTAAGTGATTTCTTTGATACTTTGCCAATTTAAATATTTATTTTAAATGAATTTTGGAACCACTCTAAGAAGATATATAAAATAATATTCTGGTATCTTAAATGGAATTTTGTTAAATTCATGAAGTCATCTGAAGAGATGCTGCCATTCCTATTACAGTGTTTATTCTTTCCCACCAGGAGCATACATGTCTACGTTTATTTGATTCTTCCTACTTCTCCCATTAATGTTTTGTTGCTCTCTTTAGCACAAGGTTGGAAGATGCAAGACTTTAGTTTGAATTTCAGATGCTTGGGAAACTGACTTCCCCAAACATATTTTTGAAAAGTAATTTTATGCCATATCTAAGAATCACACAAAGGTGGCTCTGCCAACTGACAATCTACCTCATATCCATGGCACTAAATTAGGGCCAACAGAAGTCATTTTCCTCAACTGAAGATGGTAATGCTTACTTAAATACCTATATCACTAGATTACTGTAAGGGTTAGAAGAGATAATATATTAAATTATTTGAAAACATTACAATGTAAGCAAGTATATGACATAATGAAATTTTGTAATTATGTAAATGTTTTTGCTTCCTAAATAGACACTGAAATTCTAGAGGGGAGGAACTAGGTCTTCTCCTCTCAGTAGCCACAGTGCTTTACATGATGCCAGACCATACTAGGAATCAATAAGTAATTCGATTTCAGGAGAATGAGTAGTTGGTGATAAAATTGTTTTAAAAAACAATCTTAAGGAGAAGGAGTAGATTTAGGAAATAGTGTGGTTTGGAGCTAATGAATTTATTTGATATTGCCAGCACACTTATCTCATCTCATATATAAACCTCTTTTATTTTAATTTTGGTCTTTCTATTAATAGCTTTCCTTCAGCTAGACTCCTCTTGTAGCAGAGTTTTATACCTTCATATTAATGTGATACAAGTTATTTGTGTTCCTAGAACCCTTAGTGTAGCTGCTATGCTGAAAATGAGATTGTAGCTGGGAGCCAAGTGAAGGAGGAGGTGGGAGGGGAGGGGAATGTTATATAATTATCCAACATTTGACTCCAGAGCTAAGGATCAGTAATATGCCAAGATCACAGTAATAACCATTGTCATGCCAGATACTAACCAGAAGCTCTCCACATACTGTTCTTAACCTCAAATTAAAGGTGAACCAGAAAGACTTCTGTCTGCCAAAACCTTATGTAGTTCAGGTTTTTAGTTTCCCTGCATCGTTTCTGGCCTTCCTGACGCCTAAAGCTGAACTCCTTCTTCCATCATGTCTGCAGTATGGAAAGAAGAACCCTCTTGCAAGGCTTTGGCTGTTCACAGAAAAGAATATTTTGTTTAGAATTATCATTTGTGGGAAATTCTTAAGAATACAAACACATTCCATTGATTTGATATCTTAAGCATTTTTAAGCATTTGCTTTTGTTTTTTTTAAAACATCTCAAGGGCTAACAATGTGACCTTGTCATGAGAACTGGCCAAAACTCAAATATTTGCATTGAGGAGTCTCCAGGCTTCTTGGTTCACTTGTAACATGGAGTCTGATGGATGTTCTACGTAGCAGAATGAGCTTTCAATTTTCTGGATGAAAAGAATTAAGATAATGGCAAGAATGAACTTTTAAGGTACAGCATCATTATTGTCTTCTTTGAATCCAAAATTCATTAAAAGATGCACACAATACATAAACCTTGCATAGAAAGCCATAGGACTCAGCTCCAAACCTGGTCTTCTGACTTACATTCCTCCTATAAATCAGGGTTTCTCAACCTTGGCACTACTGACATTTTGTTGTGGGGCTGTCCTGTGCACTGCAGGATGTGTTTAGCAGCATCCCTGGCCTCCACCCACTAGATGCCAGTAGCAAACAACCCTCCTACCCCAACCCCTAGTTGTGACAACCAACACTGTCTCCAGAGATTGCCAAATGTCCTCTCTGGGGCAAAACTAAACCCTGGTTGACAACCACAATCTGCTTCCCCAAATTAAGTCCATTCCCACAGAGACATGGCTTCATGTCTGCTCTGCCTCTTAGGACACATTTGCTAGATGTGTCTTCATACCCCAACTGGTTGTCTGCAGACAGTCCTCTAACAGTTGTTAGTATCTGTTAACTTGACTGGGATTGTCTCACCCGGATTAAGGCAGACATCTTGGTTAGGCTTGATTTTCTCTCTGATGAGCCACTGACCATGAGGCACGATGCACATAGCTGTGGTGGACAGCTGTGCCAGTCTTTAAATATTTCCATTTCCCCTTGTTCTGGGCACAAAGTAGGATTGCATTTCTGACCCCCTTATGGTTTGGTGGTGCCTGCCAACAAGTTTGGGCCAATGGAAATGATTTCACACTAGTGACCACCATTATCACTTCCTGCTTCCTTACCTGTAGAACAGGGATGATTTTGTGGATGTCCATGTAGAACATGGGGTGAACGTTGGCCCTGTAGGGGGACTGACAAGGTTTGAGTTATGGTTTCACTGTTGACTAGCTAGGTGATTTCAGGCAAATGATTTAACTTCACTGTGCCTTACTTTTCTCAGCTGTAAATGGTAATTACAGTAGAGCCTAATTCAAAGGATAGTTGTGAAGACTAAATAAAGCAATGCATAAAGAGCTTAGAACAGTACCTGGTACATGTGAAGTACACAAGAAATGTGTACTTAAAGAAATGTTCTAGTAAGGGATGAATAAAGCATGGGATTTGGGCTACAAGTTCCAAAACATCACAGAGTAAGTCTTCTTCATAACACTATTTTGCCCTTAAAGTCTGGCACAAAGTAGATACTTAAAAATATTTATCAATCAAATATATAAGTGAGTAAGGACTCGCTCTTGGGTTCTACTTCTAAGCTCGCCATACTCTGCTGCCAATATCGTCCACTGTGCCCGGCTGTGAGACCTTAGGGAAGTCACTATCCGTACCAGATCTCATCCCTCTTTTGTAAAATGAAGGGATGATACAGATGAGGTGATTTCTATAGAGCTATAAACTGTAACTGATAATGTTAATTAACTTTTCAGCAAAAGGATTACTTTACTCAAAAATAATCAACAGTCTAGAGACTCTACGAAGTGGCCGTATTAAAATTTTCAAAAGAAATTTAATGGAGATCGATTGATTCATGAGAAAGGGCAATAAATCTCGTTGGCCCTAGTGCTGTTGTGTCACAGTGCACTACTTTTTCCTTAGAGTTCTGTGCAGAGGCGGAGAGAATGAAGTTGGGGCAACAGGAATGGTCTTGCTGCATACACCATACCTTTCCATCATACCGTTCTAGGTTTTTCAGTTCATCTAGGCTTGCATGGGAAAGAGAAAAGCTTGACTCATGACAGGCTGGGTAATCAAAATCATTTCAGCTTTTGGTGCCTCGGTTTCCCTACCTATAAAATGGATCACGCCTACTGTACAGGGATTATATGAGCTTTACATGAAATAACCTGGCAACAGACCAGGGAAGAAGCAAGCTCCCAATAAAGGGTAGCTACTAACAGCACAATAATAATAATTATTGTTATTATTTACCAGAAAACCACTTCACAAATGTCAACAGCACTGAGAACAGCATTCTTCTGGCTGGTATTACACAATATGGAACTTGATTTTATGATCTGGGTTTTAGATATGCTAATGTAGCACCAGGAGGAAACAAGAGGCAAAGAAATGTACACTTGTTAGGTAATACTTTTGAGGAGAAGCTAGATAAAAGATTAGGATTCCTAGAAGGTGACTTGGGAAAAAAAATAATGTTTAAACTTAGAGAAACAGTTGGGTTAGAGAACAAGAAGAACTTGGAAAGGCAACATAGTATAGTGGTTAAAAGTACTATCTAGCTGTGTGACCTTGAGTAAGAGACTTAATTTCTCTATGCCTCAGTTTTCCCACCTGGGGATAAATGATTATAGTAACACTGCACAGGACTGTAATGAAGACTTAATATTTGTAAAGGGCTTAGAATAGTGCCTGGAATACAGCAAGTGCTATATAAGTATTTGCTAAATAAACCAAAAGGGTGATAAGAGTTGTTGAAGTTACACAGAATTGCCTGTTAGGAAACCTTTGGAGCAAAGTGGCCTTCTAAGGGAATGACCTGGAAAGCTACCAGGTTCATTCATCTATCCTACAAAATGTTAATGTCTAGGAGGGGAGAACTGTGACTCTAAGTACATGGCCCATTGACTGAAAACTTAGTCTTCGTGATAGTGGCCTAAAAGTGCCCAATGTCAAAACTGCCAAGAAGCCTTCTGCGTAGGGATTTCCTCCAGTCATTTTCTCAGTCCATCCACAAACAGGTACCAATAGGCACAAACAAAACTGAACTCACGAGCTTTGCAAATGAACTAGGCTTTCTTTCCCTCTATAGCCATCCCTCCACCAAATTCTGTTCTGTTTTCCTTGAGAATATCTTTTTCATACATATCTTCCATTAACCTCTCTGCTCTCCACCCCCCACCATATCACCTTTGTGTTACCACCGTAGAGTCTTAGTGCTATTCTTCCTCTATAACACTGCAAGGTACAGTTTCCTACAATAGAAGTTTCATCATGTTCTTCCCTGTTCAAGATCTGGGCTCCCTATTCCTTACCTTTACTTAATCTACTTTGGTTATAAAGGTCATCATATTTGGGCTCTATCCTAACTACCCAAACTGTAGTGCCTACTGACTAAGGTCTGCAGCAGAATCCCCAGTTCCACTTAGATTAGTGACCTACAGTACTAGTCATTGTGGTCACGCTCTCATTTAAATACAATCTTACCCACTTTTGCTCGTGTTGTTTCCCTTTTTGGAATATCTAATCCTTTTCTGTTTACTCAGATTGCTTTGGTTATTCAAGTATTAGCTCCTAAATTAATATTTTACTCTAAGTCAAATGTATTAGTACTAACATATAATTATATTATCTTGTGTTTCACTGTCTGTTTCCTGTGCTTCTGTATGAGTGATCCCTTCTCAACAAAACTATAGATTCCTTGAGTGCAGGGAGTTTACATTGTTTTACTCATTTATCCAACAAATATTTATTGTGCTCCAATATTGTGCCAGACTTTGGGGGTACAGTGATGAACAGACAGACACAGTCCCTGCACCAAAGCACTTACATTTTAGTGGTGTGTGTGTGTGTGTGTGTGTGTGTGTGTGTGTGTGTGTGTGTGGCAGGGGGATGGGAGATAAAAATCCACACACATAATTATAAAATAAGAAACTGTGGTCAACACCACGAAAGAAAAGTATAGGATGCTGTGAGACCATCATAAAGTGTCACGGCCTTAAAGAAAATGCCCCTGAGCTGAGATCTAAAGGATGAAATATAAATAGACAGACAAATTGTCCAACAATCTAAAGGAGCCTGGTTTCTTAGATGAATTGAAAAAAGATTGGTATTGGTAAATCGCAGAGGGCAGAAGATGAGTCCTATCTGATAAGGCTAGTGAGGTAGAGGCTGGTGTAGTTCCTCACATTGTATAGCATCAATAAGTACTTTTGTGCAGTGAGGGTGGACTTTTAGGCTGTCTTGAAGAGTCAGGGTGCCTGATGGCAGAGGCCATTTTGTAACTTTCGGCGTCTGTATATAATTTTCAAAAAATGCTGAACACCCAAAGTGTAAAAAATATGAACCTGTATGTGCTTACGAAAGGTATCAGATGCTCATCTTATGGATTCAGAAATAACCAGTGAGGCTGCAAAGCAAAGGTAATGGCCCTGAAAGGCTCCATGTGACATTAAGGATGAGAGGACTTGCTGCTATTAGCTTCGAATGCTTGTCTGTTTTCTCGAGCTCAATAAAAAAGGTGTGGACCAAAGACAGCTATGACATGGACTGTGGTCCACTCCACATTGTAAGCTGGATGCCAAAATGCTTTACACAGGCCCCCGAACAGATGGTAATGTATTTCAGTCATTACCAATGTGAGCAGGATTCAAACCAGTGACCCCAGGGGTGAGAGGCTGTACATCCAATTACAAATTCCTACTTCCCTTAAGTGTTAAGATGCCTAAAGCAATATATTTTATTTACATCAAGATGCATTGTATAAACTATATTTGATAAAGAGATGACTTCACGTTCTCAACTTAAATCAGAGAATGCTTACTTAGGTATTTTTTTAATTGAATCAGACTTTAATGCCATCGTATAATCTTTTGGTTAACCGTGCTCATCCTGATTATTCTAACAAAGGGAAACATGGAAATTAATACTTAAGTTGTAGAGCTTATGTCATCTATAAAAATACACATTAGAAAACTCAAAAGAGATACCTGGGACATCTGTGAATGTTTCTCCAAGGACAGAGACGTGGAAATTGAGTGCTAAGTCCTTAAGATGCATTAATATCTTAAAAAAACTTTCTGGATCTTTATCATGTTCCCTAGAAATAAACACACAAAACATAACTTGTGTTACTTTTAAGCACGTATTAGGAAAAGCAATCTCATTTCTCATAGTTATCAATTCTTTCTGTGGTTTATTGCTACTTAGAGGAGCATCTGGCATCGAAGCAGAGATTTTCTTCCTATAACTTTACTTTGTGGCGTCCACATTGAATATTGTCACATCTACAAATTTCTCTCTCATGATTGAAACCCAGTCCTACTGAAGTTTTAAGGTTCTGCAGCCACTCATTAAAGGAGAAATCCACTTTGTTTTTTAACATTTTAGGGTTAGATTTTAGAAAGTATAGTGTGTTTTCCTTTCTTTTCCTAAAATAGTTAATTCTCCACTTAACATGGGTCTTTAAAAAAGAGAAGACTAATTTCAAAGGATTATTCTCTATTGCTTAAGAGAATGTACCAAAGATGCTTTTCATTTCCCTGGGTCTGAGTACCCTCCTCTCACATTTATTGAGCCCCTTTGTGGCCACAAGGAACTCACAATTTAGGGAGTTAGATTACAGACCCTCTCACTAATCTCTTATTTTAAATAATTGAATGGAGAATTATAAATACATCAAAAGGGGGTAAGCCTGAGTCTATGTCACTGAGTATTAACCTGGGAGTGGAGGTTTTTCAACACATAAAAGAATAGTAAAAAAGATAATTCTTTCATTTGCTAAAGGCCCTGAAAAACATGCATTATTTTTTGTTTGTTTAGCTTGCTTGTCAGTCTTCTCTGTAGTGCCAGAATGAGAGGCTAAAGGACATTAAAACAAAAAAAAATCTCCAATTCAATAAATCACATTAAAATGGAATGAGTTATTTTTCACATTCTAAGGTGTGAATATTTCAGTATTTCTTGCATTTAATTACACTGTTTTAAATTATCTTATTTCAGACAGATGTGGACCAGATGTCGACAAAATATTTGTTTTTTAAATTTATAATTCAGAATTTTAACTTTTTATATTACATAAAAATAGTTATATATCAGCAATTGAATTTCTCATTTACCAACTAATTATGTAAAATAAATCTGTAAACTGATCAAACTGCTATATGAAATATGAAAATTACATCATTCAGGAACTCTCATGAAAAATGACATCTGCAACCCTAAATGTGTTAATTCACAATTCAGTCAATATTTTCAGTATCATGAATTAAAACAAATGTATCTTCTAATTAACATTTTAAAATGGCATTTATAATCTTATGAATCTGTAAGATCTTATAGAATTAGAGTTCTATAACATAATTTATTTCAAGCTCTATATCTCTCCTTTGATTTACTTCAAATAATAAAGAATGCAATGGCAGAATGTTCATCATTTTTTAAGATGATGCTGATTACAGGAATGTACCACTGGGAGGTCTTTGGATAGTTCTCATATATACTACTGCTGTGGGCAAGAGCAAAGAAAAAACATTTTCAAAGTAAAGAATATGTCCCATGCTATCTTCACCATATCAATCAAATAACTGCCACCTAATCTATAAAATGGTCTTTTAGTCCGATTCTCTTGGAAATACTAAGATGAAAGGAATGGAAACAATACAACATAATATATCTTAAAGAGGGAATAACACTATGGGGAAATCTTACCCTCTCAGTTCTCTAAATTCTTCATTTCGTGTTCCAAAAATTTTGGCTATGGATCCCCAAGAGAATATCTATTTTTAAATATTTCCTGTTTTTTTTTTTTTTTTTTTTGTATTAAAGTAAAATGCAGTTTGGGGTTGGGAGGTGTTTTAATTGAGTAGGGGCTGTAGTTCTTAAAAGATTTCAATGTGAGTATTTTTAAAGTGGCAGGCTTTATGAACCTATATTTTCAGTGTTTCTACACAACATAAATGTATTGCAATCGTACAGTATTCTTTAGATATTTCTTATTATGAATATGAGAAAAACTATCATATTCAAGTCACTGTATAAGAACACAAACAAGATTGTGTGAATCCTCTCTCATTTTGTTTAAATCATATATCCTCTCTCCTTTTGTTTAAATCGTATATCTGGCTGAATGTAAGGTGAGCTTTTTCTTCCTCAAAAGTATCCCTCATTAAAAAGAGGCATTTCATACTGAAGTCCTTATGAAGTTTCTCAAATACTGGTATTTTCTCAATTACTTTATTTTGAAAAAGTACTATTTGGGGATGACGCATTAACTTGAAACAACATCAGTTGTTCTGGATGGTTTAGTAAAAATGGAAGCAAAGGAATTTAACACTGAGTTAGTAATTATTTTTGGAAATATTACCTAGCAATTCTAAGTGTTGAGTGTTGCTGAGAAGAAGTATTTTAAAGATCACACACAAAAGTATAAAGTAAGTGGTTACTGGAGATGATTAGTAGTAGGTGGGTTTTTTAGCTGGGGAAAAGATTTCCAGTGATGGCTTCATACACAGCTTCATGACGTCCTGTATCCCAAGCACTACAAGTGAATTCCAGGTAACAGGTGGAAGGAAACAGACTAGCTGCTTGAAAAGGTGGCTCCATTTTGATGTCAAGAATGCATGGGGAGGGGAGTTGGACTAAAACTGACTCATGAAATATGAAGGTGAGAAAAGAGCAATACTTATAAAGTGTGGAAAAATATTTACAATAGTGTTAAATATTATCTGTTTTGTTTTTTATTTTGAGACAAATGTCTGTGTGTGCCTAGAAAAAAGTTCAGGATTAACTACACTAAAATGTTAAGTGTTTATCTCTAGGAGTTGTATTATAAATGTTTCTTTTTTTCTAATTTTTTTATAATAAGTATTTTTATATAAATAAAGTGTTTTAAAGAAATCACTTCTCTCTAACATTCTGCCATGTAAGTGTTCCTATAAGATTTCGGTTAAGTCTATAACATTTTTAGGCTTTATGGCAGCATAATTCCTCATTTCCTGTGACCTCTACATTTAAGCTGCCAATCAAGCAAATTTGAATTATCACAAAACATTCTAGGAGATGAGTTGGGGTCCAGGCTTTCCAACAATTTCCACACTCTTGACTAGGTAAGAATGAAACAGTCTGGCTGGAAACTCATTACTCTACACCCCCTCTATGGCAGAAGAGACCAGCACAGAAATATTTCAGGCTTACTGGAAGCAGTAGATACAGCAAGAACAGCTTTTATTCCTAAATATTATTCAGAACATTTGAAAAGCATAAACTGTTTCCATGTGTTTTTTCTTCCTATATCTGTTCTCTCTCTGTTGCCTTTCTCATTTAGTTTCTTAGAGCTAAATGTCTTCTTATTTCTCACTTTACATTCATTCAATAAATATTTATTGAGGATTTCTAAGTTCTCCATACTTGTCACTTAGAGTAAACTGTTCTTCTTTCCTACTTTCCCACATGACTTTGTACACACTGAATGCAATCTCTTCAATCTAGTTCCTTGCCTTGCTTGGGCAGATACCTGGCTCTGTACGGATGCTATAGCTTTCCCAGCAACACATCCCTGTGGATTGAGAGCTCCACAAGGGTAAGACAGATGATGGCTGTTTTGTTCACTGCAAAATAGCCAGTGCCTAGTTGGGTAGTAGTGGTAGCCATTACTGGTTATAAAAAAGTGTTGTATCCCACCACTTTGCTGAACTCATTTATAAGCTCTAGTAGCTTTGTTGTAGATTTTTCAGTAATTTCTATATATAGGATCATGTCATCTGCAAATAGTGAAAGTTTAACTACTTCCTTTCCAATTTGGATGCCTTTATTTCTTTTTCTCGCCTAACTGTTCTGGCTAGAACTTGGAGCACAATGTTGAATAACAGTGGTGACAGTGGGCATCCTTGTCTTGTTCTAGATCTTAGAGGGAAAGCTGTCCATCTTTCACCATTGAGTACAATGTTAGCTGTGGGTTTTTCATATATGTGCTTTATCATGTTGAGGAAGTTTCCTTCTATTCCGAGTTTTTGAAGTGTTTTTATCAAGAAAGGATTTTGGATTTTGTCAAATGCCTTTTCTGCATCAATTGAGATGATCATGTGTTTTTTTCCCCTTCGATTTGTTAATGTAGTGTATTACATTAATTGGTTTTCTTACGGTGAACCACCCTTGTATACCTGGGATAAAACCCACTTGATCATGGTGTATAATTCTTTTAAAGTGCTGTTGGATTTGATCTGCAAGTATCTTTAAGGATTTTTGCATCTATCTTCATTAGAGAAATTGGTCTGTAATTTTTTTTTTGGGTAATATATTTATCTGGCTTTGGTATTAGGGTGATGTTGGCCTCACAGAATGAGTTAGGTAGTGTTCCCTCCTCTTCAATTTTTTGGAAGAGTTTGAGTAGAATTGGTATTAATTCTTCTTGGAATGATTGGCAGAATTCACCTCTGAAGCCATATGGTCCTGAGCTTTTCTATGTTGGGAGGTTTTTGATGACTAATTCAAACTCTTCACTTGTGACTGGTCTGTTGAGGTCTTCTATTTCTTCTAGAGTCAGTGTAAGTTCTTTGGTGTTACTAGGAATTTGTCCATTTCATCTACATTGTCAAATTTGTTACCATACAGTTGTTCATAATATCCTCTTATGATCCTTTTTATTTCTGTAAGTTAAGAGTAATGCCCCCCCTATCATTTCTGATTTTGTTTATTTGCATTTTCCCTCTTTTTTTCTTTGTCAGTCTAGCTAAGGGTTTGTTAAATTTATTGATCTTCTCAAAGAACCAACTTTTGGTTTTGTTAATTCTTTCAATTTCATTTATTTCTGCTCTAATTTTTATTTCTTTTCTTCTGCTTGCTTTGGGGTTAGTTTGCTGTTCTTTTTCTAGTTCCTCCAGGTACACAGTTAGGTCTTTGATTTTAGCTCTTTCTTCCTTTCTAATGTAGGTGTCTAGGGCTATAAACTTTTCTTGCAGCACTGCCTTTGCTGCACCCCATAAGTTTGATACGTTGTGTTCTTGTTTTCATTCATCTAGAGGTATTTACTAACCTCTCTTGTAATTTCTTCTTTGACCCACTAATTGTTTAATCTGCTGTTGTATGCCTCTTGTGTATTTTTAATCTCTTCTATTGTGCCTTTCATTATCATGATTTCTATTATGTTTCTTTTTATACTTTCAGATTCTTCTTTATGCTCACACAGTGTTTTCTAAATATCCTTTATCTCTTTAGCCATATTTTCCTTCATCTCCTTGAATTGATTTAGGAGGTTTGTTTGAATATCTTTGATTAGTTATTCCAAATTCTGTGTTTCCTCTTAAGTTTTGATTTCTTCCTTTGACTGTGTCATATCTTCTTGTTTCTTAGTATGGCTTGTTATTTTTTGCTGATGTCCAGACTTCTGATTATCTTGATGATTTTACTCTGCATTTTCCCTAGAACTTTACTGTACCTGTTATATGGATGAAAGTGCTCTCTAACAACAATTACTCCTTTTGCTCTCATTTTTTCTCATGCTTATGTTCTCTCCTACTTTTTACAACACTGTTCATACTCTGCTGTCTTAGAAACTATCTCAGAACTATCTGTTTTAGTTTCCTGGGCTGCTCAAAGCAGATACCATGAAATGCGTTGGCTTTAAACAATGAGAATTTATTAGCTTACAGTTTGAGGTTGTGAGAATGTCCAAATCAAGGCATCATCAAGGCGAGGCTTTCTTCCCAAAGACTGGCTGTTGGCAATCCTAGGGTCCTCTGCCACATGGCAAGGCACATGGCAGCAACTGCTGGTCTCTCCGTTCTCTTCCAGGTGTCATTGATTTCAGCTTCTTGCTTCCGTATCTTTCTCTTCCTCTCTCTCTGTTTTCATCCTATTTATAAAGGACTGCAGTTGGAGGATTGAGACCCACTCTGGGCCATCCTTAACTGAAGCAGCCTCATGAAAAGGTCCTACTACCAATATGTTTACACCCAGTTCCAAACTACCACACTATCTTTACTTGTTTTCCAAATAGTCTATTATGGCTATACCCTAATGACCTTCTCCCCCGTCAAAATTCCCACCCATTCCATCCTGAAGGCCACTCAGTGAAAACAATATTCAACAAATCACATTCTCACAACATGATTTAGTTCCAAATCTCTCCACTGCCAAAATGTTAGACATGCCCCCCAGTTGTTTATCTTTACAATTATCCCTATTCTCCCTGAATATTGTATATAGTAATTTCATTAAGCTATCTAAGTTGCCAATGAGCCCTCCTTCTTTACATCAACTGTGGTCAGAAAGTCTGATACACTGAGACTTCAAAGAACTGATGAGCCATGAAGAGTCTTAATTAAGATGAATTGGATCTTCTCCACACCCGAGATATTATTTTAGAAGCAGCTACCTTTCAACGTAGTTTTAAACTGTAACAAGGTATGTAATTACTTCCTCTCAGACATGGGGGGCTCTATGGAACTCAATTCTTTCCTGTTTCCAATTCATTACTAAGTCTTTCCATCTCCCTCTTTAATAACATTTCCCCTTCTAGAATGTGGTTATTGGGCTGTAAAATCAAGTGACTAATCATTTAGATTATCTTTTGGATTATAATATTTTCCTCCAAGAGCCATGCAGGATACACCTTCAAAACTGCTGGCTCCTTATCCCTAGAGCTACCCCTGAAGTCTACCTCCTCAAGTTAGAAACTTCTCCTAGGGTCCAGTGCTAGTAAACTCTCTGACATCTCTGGGAACTGTTGTTTTTCTAATAGGAAGACATATTATTCCTATTTCATGCTTTACCTGACTGCCAGGAAGCTTACAGCCAGGTTTTAAAGTACTCAATCTCAGTACCTATGTGGATGGAAATGATAATACTGAAAAATATAATAAAAGAAGTAAAAAACTCAGTAGACAGTAGAGAGGGGACAACAGAGGATAAAATCAGTGAACTTGAGGACAGATCAATAGAATTTACACATTGTGAACAATGGAGACAAAATAAGACTGAAGAAAAAAAAGAGACTCAGGGATCAGTGGAACAATGACACAGGATCTAATATTCGTATTATCAGAGTCCCATAAGGAGAGAAAGAAAGGGGCTGAAATAATATACAAAGAAATTATGGCTAAAAACTTCCCAAATTTGATGAAAGACAAAAACCTACACTTCCAAGAATATGAGTGAACTCCCAACTGAATAAACCCAAAAAACTCCACATCAAGACACATCATCATTTGATTTCTAAAAAGTAAAGACAAAGGAAAAATCTTGAAAGCAAACCAGAAAGCAGTGATGAATTACCTATAAGGGTACACCAACTCAAATGACAGTGGAGTTCTCATCTTTCTGAAACCATGGAGGCCAGAAAGTAGTGGCACATTTTTTCAAGTGCTGAAAGAAAAGAACTATCAAGTCCACAACTGGAGAAACTATTTTTCATGAAAAAAATGGGAAGACATTTTCAGATGAAGAACTAAAAGAATTTGTCACTACCAGAGTTACCCTTAGAGACTGGCTAATGGTTAATTTCTTTCTGCAAACAGAAATTGAAAAAAAAAAAAAAAGAAGGAATCTTGAAGCACCAGGAAGGAAGAAAGTACAATAAAAAGAGAATTATGGGAACATACAATAAATTATCTTCTTCATCAGTTTTACAAATCCTAGTTGATGTTTGATATACAAATTATAACATCATCTGATACTCAAGACAATGATATTTAAAAATAGGGATGGTAAAGGGACCAAAATAGAAGTAAGATTTCCACACCGTACTTGAAATAGTAAAATGCTGATACTGGTAGACTGTGGTATGTCACATATGTATATAGTAATATTGAGAGCAACCACTATGAAAATTATACAAAGTATATGCACAATACTCTGAATTGAAAGGGACTTGATTAGGACTGAAGTGAATCAGACTAAAGGGTAAGGGATGATATTGACTGTGTTTTAAAACTTCAACTTCTGTGTGAGAAAAAGGAAGAGATGTTTATTTGGTGGAAAATCTATACTTTCTGTAGCATGCTATATAATTTAACTTGTATGGTCAGTTTATTCAAACACCATAATTACATGGAACCTTTAACAGGGAGTGAGATCTGGTTGGTTTGTACAGGTTAGTGTGAAGCACTTATATATCCCAGAGTAATTTGGGCAGCAAATAAAAAAGTATTTGAAAAGCCCCCTTGTGGGACTGGAAAAACTGTGGAAATATTAAACTTCCCCATCTGGGGAATTCCTTATTTTCTCACAAGCATTGGGGACTACCAATTTAGTAGGCCAAGTCCTAGGTCTTGGGGCTTGCCCTTATGAAGCATGTTACTGTAAAGGAGAAGCTAAGCCTACTTATAATTGTGCATAAGAGTCACCAGAGAGTCACCTAGAGAACCTCTTTTATTGCTCAGATGTGGCCTCTCTCTCTCAGCCCACTAAGCAGGTGAACTCACTGCCCTCCCCCACATGTGGGAAATAACTCCCAGGGGTATAAATCTCCCTGGCAACGTGGGACATGACTTCTGGGGATGAGTCTGGACCTGGCATCGTGCGATTGAGAAAAGCCTTCTTGACCAAAAGGGGGAAGAGAAATGAAACAAAATGAAGTTTTGGTGGCTGAGAGATTTCAAATGGAGTTGAGAGGTCATTCTGGAGGTTATTCATATGCACTATATAGACATCCTTTTTTACTTTTTAGTGTATTAGAACAGCTAGAAGGAAGTACCTGAAACTGAAGTGCAATCCAATAGCCTTGATTCTTGAAGACAACTGTATAACTATTTAGCTTATTTGATGTGAGCATGTGATTGTGAAAACCTTGTGGCTCACGCCCCGTTTTTTCCAGTGTATGCACAGATGAGTAGAAAAATAGACAAAAAAGTAAATGAATAATGGGAGAGGGATGGGGAATGGGATGTTTTGAGTGCTCTTTTTTATTTTTATTTTTATTTTTATTTTTAAGTAATAAAAATGTTCAAAAATTGATTGTGGTGATGAATGCATAACTATATGAAGACACTGTGAAAAACTTATTGTACATTTTGGCTGACTGTATGGTATGTGAATATATCTCAATAAAATTGCATAAAAATTGCAGGAAAAGACAAACAAAGAAACAAAACACACTCTGAATCCTAAAAAATATTCAAGTAATCCAAAGAAAGGCAAGGAAAGAGAAGCACAGGTATGAGAACCAGAGGAAACAAACAGGAGGCAATAAAAGGCAGACAAGCTCTAATACATCAATAGTTACCTTAAATGTAAATTGTCCAAATACATTTAATCAAAAGACAGAGACTGGCAGAGTTGATTTAAAAAAAAAGAGAAGAGAAGATGACCCAAATGTACGTTCTTTGCAAGAAACTTACTTCAAGACAGTAGGTTGAAAGTAAAAAGATGGAAAAAGATACACCAGGCAAAAATTAATTTAAAGAAACCCAGAAGGTTATGTTAATATCTGACAAATTAGATTTCGGAGCAAAGAAAATTACTAGAGATGAGAGGGATGCTACATAATGATAAAAATATCAATCCACCAGGAAGACATAATGATCCTAAATGTGTATGCACTGAACAATAGAGCCTCAAAAAACATGAAGCAAAACTGCAGAACTGAAAGGAGAAGCAGACAAATCCACTATTGTAGTTGGGTACTTTAATAATACTCTCTTACCTACTGATAGGCCCACTAGACAGAAAATCAGTAAGGATATACAGACAACATTATCATCTCTCAGGGAAAGCAAATTAAAATCACAATGAGATATTACTACATCCATCAGAATGGGTAAAATAACAGTAATAAAAAAGTCACAAAACTGATTGCTGGCAAGGATGTGGAGAAACTGGATCACTCATACACAGATGGTAGCAATGTAAAATGTAGCAATCACTCTGGAAAACAGCTTGGCAGTTTCTTAAGAAACTAACCACACAACTACTATACAGTCCAGCCATTGCACTCTTGAGCATTTACCCAGAGAAATGAACATTTACGTTCGTACAACTACCTGTACATGAATGTTCATAGACAACTTACGTGTAAATAGCCTAATACTGGGAATCCTCAACATGGTTAAACCAACCATGGCACATCCACACTACGGAAGACCACAGAGTAATAAAGAAGGAATGAACTCTCGATACATGCAACACTTTGGATTAATCTCCAGAAAATTTTGCTCCATGAAAAAAAGCCAATCCCAAAAGGTTACATACTATATGATTCCATATATATGACATACTTGAAAAGGGAACCTTTTAGAAATGGAGAACAGATTAATGGTTGCTAACAGAGTAGCAACCACTGTTTGGTTTGGCGAGTAGGCTTCCACAGTTATCTGTATACTTTTGCAAACATATATATTTCCATGAGTGTATTTTTACATATATCTTCCTCATTTCATAAATACTAGATCATTATAGGTCATTCTCCATTTTCACTAAATACATAATTGACATCTATCTACATCAGTGCATACAGATTTCTCCTTTTTATTTTATTGTTTTAGATGTCTCATTTTTAAATGGTAAATAATACTCCATAATTTTTATATAAAAGTACTGCCCATACTAATGGATAGTTAAGCTGTTTCCAATTTTCTGATATTTCAAACAATACTAAAGTGGCATTTAGTTCACATCACATTCAAATTTCTCTCTTTTCTGGAATCTTTAATTCACTCTTGTTTTTCCTATCCTGCAACTGTACACTTTTCAAATCTCTGACCAAGCCTCTTTTCCTGCTTCCTACCATGTCCATCCTCCTTTCAGAACTGATCTACTTTCAAAGTTTTACCTGCTCACTCCGGCTACATTGTAAGCTCTAGGAGGGCACAGGTCATGCTTTTATATGCCCTTGTATTCCCGTGTCTAGGACAGCACTGGTCCATGGTGAATATATAAGATCTTTACTTGGCTCCTGCTATGACAACTCACCTATAACACTTAAAAACTAAACTCCTGTAGTCCCCTACCAAAAGCGCACTAGTGACCAAGCTCCTTTCTAGTACTGACAGGTCCTTCTTCCTCTCAACATCCCAGGATCTCAAGCATAACACATTTCCAAAAACAAGGAAGAAGTTTTTCAGCTTGTATTGCCTACCAGTTTATTACCAACTTTGGCACTTCTTCCTTCACACGTAATTTAAGATTTGTTTGATATTCTCCATTTTTATAGTACAAATGTTATCTCATATCTTGAGAACATCACAGAGTTTTAGACTCTTCCTCTGCCAATTAAACTTCCAGAAAACTGTAAAATTATCATCTTCAACATAATTGTCCTTAGATATCTTTCCTCTGAAATGTACGGTAACCAGAAACCATTAAATTGAAATTAAGCCACTCTAGCCAACATCCATGTATTTCCAGTAACTGTTCACCCTTTCGATTTCAGCAAATGCGTGTTGATACACATATTCATTCTCATCCTCTCCCTCTCTCTGCTCTTTTCATTCTAGAGCTCTTGTATGTAACAAGTCCTGTGTCTGGAATATTTCCATCCTTTCTACCCTGCCACTACTTGTCCATTGCATCCTTTATTGACCTTGAATTTATTGTCACTTGTAATCATCCTTGAGAAATCCCATCCCATTGTGAATCAATTCTGACTTACAACCACATACTACCTACGACTTCATAAATATGTTCTTTTACATTATTTAATATTTATTTGTATTCTTGTCCCCCTAATAATTTGTCTGAAAGCCACATAACATCAGAAAAATCCTTTGGCTCCAGAAGTTGGTGGACACTCAAAGTAGGATTGAGAAATAATGAATGAATGTTCAGTCAAGGCTGAAGAGATGGAGCTATATTTTTAAAACCATGATGGGATAGGTCTATGCAATGTCATGAAGGATCATGTTTTATTTTTAACGGAGAATTAAACATGGTCTGGAATTATTAGGTGTCTTTTATTGAAATGGATTTCAATACTTAATACGTTTTCATATTCAATAGTGGACATTTTGTCATGTCTAGAAACGAGAAGTTTTCAATTATATGGAAAGAATCTTAATTTTGAAGGGAAAAACTTACTCCCAAACTTCCTTCTGATTAAAAAAATGCTAAAACAGACATGGACAGAGCGATTATAAGAAACCCCTCTAATGCTAACATTCTGTTCATTTTATACCTTATGTGTTGTTTCTAGACCCAAATAAGAGTGCTGTGTTTTTCTGGCTGAAACAGAGATCTCACGGAAGAGACAGTCTCCCTTAGTCAACAGCAACTGCTACAGATACCAGATTGTCATGGCAATGATTACGGAAAAGAATGAACACAATATGGAATGTCTGTTGTATAAAGGCCTGCTCAAAATGACGTGTTCTTGTTGCTACATATGTTGCATTTTTTTCATTTTATAAACAGTATTAATTACGTATCTTCTCTCTTTTCATACATCCTTACAAATGGAATAATGTGTATTATTCTACTAAGTCCCTTTCATACCATAAAAAAAAAAAAGTCAACCCTAAATCTCGTGACCCAGTCTTTGCTTATTATTTAAAATTATTAAGAACTAATCCATTAAGTTCCAAAGGTAGACTAATTAGTCATATGGAAAAGAATAAAAGATTCTGAATATTGTAATAGCATCACATACTACAAATTAACTATATTGCTCCAGAAAAGGTTCTCCAGAAGGAGAAGTCTCATGAACCAAGGCCCCAAGTAATTAAATATACTTACTGTCAGTGCGTTCAGAATTATTTATTTCTAGTAAAGAATGGATAACAGAATAGACAACTACATTAGATAGTGTATTTGGTGAGAAAGCATTTTGACTAAATTAGCTCACTTTTGATTTATATGTAAACCAGAAGGAAGAAAAGATGCTATTGAAAGCCAATAATAATCAATTCATAGATGACTGTAGTTTTTAAGACAATGAATTTTATCAGAATAAACAGAAATTAAAATAGCTTACACAGACAACACAGTCTACTGGAAAGAGGGTTCAAATCCTAGTTTTGATATTTAATAGCTCGTAATCTAGGACAAGATAACAAACTAGTCTGAGATTTAATTTCCTCATCTGTAACAGTCTGGTTAATCATACTTGCTTCAAAGAGCTGTTGAGGGGATTAAATGAGATGATGTATATGAAACAATTTGCAGTGTCTGGCACACAGTAAATACATAATGAAGGATGGCTGTCATCATCATCATCATCATCATCTTTGTTTTATTCTTCATTTACAGAACTGGGTATTTAAGAATCTTCTGGTGACTTTCATAGCCTTCATAATTGGTCAAAAACTAAAGTTTATTACATGGAACCTCGAATAGGGAGTGAGATTTTGTTGGTTTATACAGGTTAGTGTGATGCCCCAATACATCCCAGAGTAATTTGGGCAGAGAATAAAAATGTATTTGCAACGCTCTCTTGAGGTACTGGGGAAAAATGTGTAAATATTAAACTCTCCCACCTGCAGAATCACTGATATTCTCACAAGCATTGGAGACTACCAATCTAGAAGGCTGAGCCCTAAATCTTGGGGCTTCCCCTTTTGAAGCTTGTTACTGCTAAGAAGAGGCTAAGCCTATTTATAATTATGCCTAAAAGTCACCCCCCTAGAGAACCTCTTTTGTTGTTCAGATGTGGCCTCTCTCTAAGTCAACTCTGCAGAGAAATTCATTGCCCTCTCCCGTACATAGGATATGACTCCCAGGTGTATAAATCTCCTTGGCAACATGGGACATGACTCCCAGGGATCAGCCTGGACCCGGCATCGTGGGATTGAGAAAGTCTTCTTCACCAAAGGGGGGAAGAGAAATGAAACAAAATGAACTTTTGGTGCTGAGAGATTTCGAGTGAGTTGAGAGGTCATTCTGGAGGTTATTCTTATGTGTTATATAGATATCCCTTTTTAGTTTTCAGTGTATTGAAATAGCTAGAAGGAAATACCTGAAACTGTTGAACTGCAACTCAGTGGCTCTGATTCTTAAAGAGGATTGTGTAACTATTCAGCTTACATGGTTTGACCACATGATTGTGAAAACCATGTGGCTCCCACAGCCTTTATACAGCAGTGTATGGACAGATGAGTAGGAAAATGAGAACAAAAATTAAATGAATCATAGGGGGGATGGGGGATGGGATGTTTTGGGTGTTCTTTTTTTACTTTAACTTTTAGTCTTATTCTTATTTTTATTTTTTTTCAGAGTAATGAAAATGTTCAAAAATTGTGGTGATGAATGCATAACTATATGACAGTACTGTGGACAACTGATTGTACATTTTGGATAACTGTATGGTAGGTGAATATATCTCAATAAAATTGAATAAAAACACTAAAGTTTGCTATGGTTTATAAACAGTTATTTGTGGTAGGTTGAATGTACCATTTTTGAGTTTTTAACATTAACCTTGATAATTACACAAAGCAGCATCTACAGTGTCAACTATGCGACATATGCAAACAACGTAGTGAGCAATCAATAAATAGAAGTTTTTATCTACAACATGGAGTTACAAATATGACTTAAAATGGGCTTTGTGTTTGTGTATAACATGTTCATAATTGAATTTTTCTTTTCAGGATTGTATCCTTAATTCTGTTGAATGCCATCATTATACCAAGCCACAAATCTGGAGAAACACCTTTTACTTCTTCCTCTTTCATATCAAAAATGAACCCTGACCCAACTCTTAATGATTACCCAAGTATGTCTTTTCCTTCCTGATGTAGTTTGGATGCTCATCATTCCTTCCCATAACTATTATAATATCATAAAAAAATCACAACGTCTGGTCTGAAATTGGGGAGTGAACTGTAATTACTCCCTTCTATGTTAGTAAATCACCCAAAAGCAACAAAGAGAACTAGAAACAGGAGCACAAACACCATCCTCCTTAACTAGACATCAGAAACCCTGAATCACACAATAAGTGAAGAGGCTGCCAAAAATAGTGAAGATCAAACAGGTGTACGGGTGAAAGTGGAGAGAGGATACCCTTGTATTCTGAGAGAGAGCTGGCAGAGGACAATTCTCCAAGTTGAAGCGTATGCCTTGAGTGCAAATCCAATAATCCATCCTTAACAAAACACCAGGTTTTATGGGCTGGTAGTAAGAATTTTCCTGTACCTGATTCAGTCTTGGGAAACAGAGTATGAAGTGATAAATAATGATTTGGAAGACAGATAAGCCATTTTTGCAAGAAGTAGTTGCTTATAAACAGATTATAGAAGTACACTGGCTTGGTGACCATGAAGGAGAAGTAATTTTTTTTCTCTGACCACATAATTCATTCATATTCATGGATTAGAATAACACTGGAAGTTGAATTTCCCATGTAACATCTTAAAAAGAAGTTAATCAAAAACCTTTTTAAAAACCATTTCTTCCATCTTAGCCTCAAATTTCAATGAAATACATTCTTTTTCAAAAACTGGAATCTCTATCATACTTTCTAAATGATCACTTACCCAAAGACTCAGTGTTACATGTATATTAATTTGCATCATTTCTATTTTCATTAGGAAAAGCCCATATATATTCTAGAGAGCTCTATGAATATGAAGTACAGAATCAAATAATTTGCTTTTATTGTTGTAGATTTCTCAATTTGTACTCCAGTTTTGCTTTATATTCTTATATTTTTAATACTTTTGAGTGTTACTAAGCTTAAAAATTAGTGTATATATGAGTACATTTTAGATGTGGGGAATATTAAAATGAGGTACAATATTAACTATTTAAATCAAAGAAAGAGAAATTAGTGGCTTAATTTTTGTTGCATTTATAGAGCAGAAATATAATAAATGCTTCTTGAGTGTTTTCATGTATAAATTGGGTTCTCAAAATAAAATCTACAAAGGAGAAATTACAAAGAGTATCAATTATCTTTAGGAAGGATGCCAGGCAGTCCAGTTTTATATTCAAAATGATCTATAATCAAATATTTGGTATGGTTCTAGGGTCCATTTAATTAGTATCATTTCTTACAGTATAATAGTTAAGGAATGAAAATTAATAAGAACAACTAAATCTCTTATCTAGTATAGGTTGTTGGCCTCAGGACAAGAATATCCTGGTCTGAAATCACAAATACATTCAATGAAGGAAAACTTAGCCCCACTGTGAGGCAGGTAGAACTTGTAAAAGGCACTGGGATACAAATATGATTAATGAGAAGACAAAACCCCACCATCAAGAAGTCTAAATTCTAGTCACAGAGACTGTACCCATTGTACTATGATTTTAGAGGTAAGAAAGAAAGCCCAGTCATCCTCAAATCTAATCTACTACTATTTACATTGATTGCTTGAAATTCCTGAAGGCTGGAGTCTTTTATATGTCTTAGTAGTACAATTTAGTAAAGCACTCTGTTCTTGCCTCGTGTCCTATCACAATAGGTATCTATTAAACATTATTTGATGGATGGATTGTTAGATGAATAGGTGAAAATTCACTTTTTGGGTTTCATTTTAGAAAAGTAGGTAAATAAGCAATCTCTTTTAAAATGTAATTATAGCTAAAGATTTAATATACCAAGGTATCAGCAAGAATTTACACCTTAGTATGAATTAATCTAAAAATGTGTGTGTGTGTGCAATCTTATATTCTTTTGGGGATTAACGTATTGAAATAGATCACGAAGATAATGTAAATTTGGATGGTTAAAGGAGGAGGGTCAAGAAGGGAAGATTTTGAAAAATGAGAGAATGTATAGAGAGGGTAAGAACTGTGTGAAATATTCAACAAAGGGGCAGTGACTGCTATAAAACAACAACATTTATTTCACATTTGCCTGAGGCTGGCTCTTAGAATAAGGATTAGGTTGCAATAGGTTAAACTTTTAAAATGGGCTCCAGTTCAGCAGTGATGAGCTCTGAAACATGGGATGAGGAGAGCTTTCTACTTAAAAAGGTAATAAGGCTGGGCATATTGAGCTGCCACCAACCCCACCATAGCCCAGGTGCACCCTCAAACACTGGGGATCACGTGCACCAGAATGTTTGCCTCGGTTCTAGAGCTGCAATTAGAAACATGTAGAAAAACTCTGTCTCTCCAGTTCTAGTTTAGTCTTTCCCTCCTCTCTGAATGGAGGTTCACATTCAGTTTGCTTCAGTGTGCTTTCTTGCAGCATATGTGGCTCAGAACCCAAGAAGCAATGGGTCTAATGGAATTCCACTTCCAATTATCCTCACTCCCTCAGTGAAGCGTTGCCTGACTTTTCCAGGCAGAATGAGTTGCTTCTTTGTTGGGGTTTTTACTTATTATGTGGTACTGCGATTATCTGGGAACTCTCTGAGGCAGGGGTCTCCAAAGAAGCCACACTAATACTTGTGGAAGGATAATTTTGAAATATTAACCAATGTGTCTTTTCCTTGGTATTTTCTGCTTTGCAAATCTACTGCTCCCTTGCCCACTACGGCAATGAGGGCAAGGATATTCTACAGACTCTTATTCACTATTAAGGTAAGGTTATCAGACAGGAATGCAAAGAGAAGGCAAAGAAAAACTAAATTTTTGGTTTCCACATTAAAATCCTGAGGCTGAGGTATAAACAATAGTTTTGATAAATAATACCAAGTAGATTTTTCTCAACATCCTCTGTCTTCCCCATGCCCTCAGCACACACGCACACACACACACACACACACACACACACACACAACATGGGGGGCTGAGAGAGGAGAGTTGGAGGGGTATAATATTTTGGAGAGCATGCTTAAGGCTGAGAACTGGGGGAAATGGGGTGGCAGAGAGCAGTTTGATAGGGAAGGGACCCTGGCCCTGAGCCTTTTCCTCTAGAACCCAGGAAGCCTGCATCTTTGCAGGTACTCCTGGTGTGGCCAGCATGGCATGGGAACAATCGAGGTTAAAAAAGACTAGGTCAGGGAGGACTGAAAGCAGCCCTGCTAAATTTTCTGCCATTCAGAAGTGGCATGGGAAAGCAAATGAATTCTCCAAAGCCCCCGAGGAAGATAAAGATGCTACCTGACAGAGCCAACAAACCTAAGGTGGTGCCGTGTCGGCTGAGGGGCCCTGCTGCTAGCTGGCAGGAACAGTGCAGCGGGCAGCTGAGAACTTAGCATTGCAGACGTCAGCACTGATGCCAAGGGGGCCAATCTACCCTTATGCACTTCAGCAGCCTTAGAACTTAAGTGCAACTCAAGGGAGAAATGGAGGGAGAAACTGAAATGTACTGATTTATAATGAATTCACTGAGAAAACCCTGAGACAACTTAGTTGACTTATAGAGAAACAAAGATCAATTAAAAAGGTAAAAACTTACATAGTTCTCATATAACTCAGGAACTGTTCTAAGCATGGTAGATAGATTAATTCCATCCTCACAAGAGTTCTTCTTCTAACTAGGTACTCTTCTTGTACTTAACTTACTACCAGGTAGGTACTATTCTACTTAATTTACAGACGAAGAAACTTATGCTTAGCTAGGTTAAGCAACTTGCCCACATTGCCTGAGTTGCAGAACTCGTTTTCAAACCAGGCACTAAGCCCCACAATCTGTGCCCTGACATTACAATCTTGCATATGTGGGCACAGTGGATGGAAATTTTGTTGCTCCATATGAATATGTGATAAATGCATGAATGAATGAATGAGTGAATATATCTTGGATTCCTTTTATTTGGTACTATAGTACAAGTTTATTTAACATGGCTCTTCTGTTAGATTACAAACATAAAGCCTTTCATCTAAAAAGGCAATACTATTCTAATGTGTTTTAAAATAAGTGTCTTACACATAAATATTTTAGGCTAAGGGATGAATGTGGGTTTGTTTTTACTGTTATTTTACTTAAGATACTCTTACTGAGTCACCTTTTTTTCCCGAGTCCAAATCAGATTTTGAGGTATTTTGTTTTGTCTTCCTTACCTCTTATTCACTTTAAATACTAAAATTACTTCTTTGGTCTTAATGTTTTTTGATCCTTACCTATCTAAATAATCCAAAGGTTATGACCTCCTAGTTTCTGATCTCTATCCACTACATTATATAGAGTTATTAATACTTGATGAAGGATTCTTTAATGTAATAAACATCCTTTCATAGAACTAATTGTTTGATTGTAATTATAAAGCCAAAATACCAAGAAGTTTAACCATGTAAAGGATTTGTTTGGCTTAACTGCCAAAAGCATGTGCAAGATAAATAGAGCCCTGAGGAGAGAGGTTTAAGAAAGACGGGGGAGGTGGGGGGGGGACACAGGATGGACATATCAGGGACGTGCCACTCCCCAAACACCATCGCCTGCAATCACAAGCTCTCAATGTCATGCAGAGAAAGCTTGAGTTGGCCTTTAGATGATAGTGATGATATAGAGAGACATAGAGAAGGAAGGACAGCCTTCCAGACAGGGAGAAGAACATGAGCATTGGGTTGGAAAAAAGCAAGGTAAACATGTCCTCATGCTTCCTTTGATGGAGTGGTGTGCATATACATGTACGTATGTATGTGTACCTGTATGTATATGTACATATATGTATATATGTATATTTGTCTGTTTATTTTTAAAGCAGTATTTTGACTTGGCTAGATAAGTGAGGTGGGGGCTATACTGTAGAGCAAGATTTGCAAAGTGATGGTCAAGTTTTGTAATCAGTAAGAACTGAGTAGGGCTACCTGCCCCTTTTGGGGTGGGGGTGCTCTCCAGTTGACTACAGTTCCCATACAGCCATTTGCATTCATTAATGCTACCAGCCTGGCCCCTGTAAGCTTGTGAATTTTTCATTCTGAGCAGTAATTCTTAACCCTGCATGTTGGAAATCTGAGGGAACTATTAAAAACACCAATGCCTAGCTCCATTTTAGTAAAACTGAATCAGAATCCTTAGGGGTGAGGACTAGAGCATGGATAATTTAATTTTTTTCCTGTAGATCAGTAGTTCTCAACCCTGGTTGCACATCAGAGTTATCTGGGATGCATAAAAATAATTGATGTGGGGATTCCATTTCCAGAAATTCTTGTTTAACAGTTATGAGGGGGGCAGACACTTCTATTTTTGAAATACTTCTCAGGATTTTTTTTTTTTTTTTAATGTGTAACCAGGGTTGAGACTCACCATCAAGGTGAAAGCCACAGAGGAACTCTGAGCAAAATGACAAGCAGGTATTGGGTTGGGAGGGTTAATCTAGATATGAACTAGAGGATGCTAAAGTCACAGAACAGAAAATCAGGAGACTATTACAGTAGTCTAGGTTTATAGTAATAAGGGTTGGAACTGGGAGCATGAGGCAGCAGTAGAATGGAAAGAAAAAAAATGCCTGGGAAAGAATTTTCATAGATGTATGTTATTGTTACAGATTCGTAAAAATTCCTTGTATTTCCTAACCTCAACTCAGCCCTTGTTCTGGTTTGCTAATGTTGCCCTTTTGCAAAATACCAGAAATGGATTGACTTTTATAAAGGGGGTTTATTTGGTTACAAAGTTACAGTCTTAAGGCCATAAAGTGTCCAAGGTAAGGCATCAATAAAGGGTACCTTCACTGAAGGATGGCCATTGGCGTCTGGAAAACCTGTTAGCTAGGAAGGCATGTGGCTGGCGTCCCCTTGCTCCCAGGTTGTTTTTCAAAATGGTGTTCTCTAAAATGTTGCTCTTGGGGCGTTTTGTCCTATCTTAGCTGCAGCTCCTCTTCAAAATGCACTCTCAGTTGCTCTCCAAAATGTCACTCTTAGCTGCTCTGAGGTCCTTCTATGTGTGAACTCCTTTATATGACTCCAGTGATCTAATTACCACCCACCTGGAATGGGCGGGGTAAGATCTCCATGGAAATTATCCAATCAAACATTTCACTCACACTCGATTAAGTCACATCTACATGGAAACACTCAATCAAAGAATTTCAATCTAATCAACACTAATACATCTGCTCCCACAAGATCATATCAAAGATAATGGTGTTTTGGGGGACATAATACATCCAAACCGGCACAACTTTCAACAAATCTGCACCCTAACATCGAGTTACCTGGATGGTTTAAAAAACAAACCTTAAACGGTGAATTTAGTTTGAAGTAGTGCTAGGTTGGTAGTTCCCTCAAGCACCTGGCAGGATAAACACACATCCCCTCTGGATAACTCCATATTCAACTCAGGAAGGTGTCTAAGAAAGTTCCCAAAAAATATGAATTTATAGTCAAAAATCACAAAACACACAGGAAAAAAGGCACCAAGAGCAAGGAGAAAAAAGATAGCAGACTTGCAAAGTTTACAAATACTGGAATTATTAAACATGGCATAGAAAATTAGTATGTATGAAAAGTTGAAGAAATGAGACTAATTATATGAGTGAAAAGCAAGGGACTATGCAAGATGATCAAACAGATCTGAAAATTAACAGAAAAGTTTGAGAAAATAAAAATATAATGATTGAAATTAAAAACCCAAAGGATGGACTTAAGAGCAGATTATACATAGCTCAAGGGACAATTAGTAAACTCAAACACAAACCTGAAAAAAATATCCAGAATACAGCATACAGAGTTAAAAAAAAAAAAAAGTAGAAAATATGAAAGAAAGTTTAAGAATTATGAGATGGTGAGAAACACCAAGACACATCTCATCAGAATTCCAAAAGGAGAGAAAGAGGGAGAATAAGGCAGAAACGATATTTGAAGATATTCATAAAATGGATTTCAAGAACTTATGAAAGACAGCAATTCAAAGACTTAATAAGTCTAACAAATCTCAAGTAAGATAAATAAAAGAAATTCATATTTAAATATATTATAGTAAAAGTGAAGAACACCAAAGACAAAGAAAAGATGCTTAAAGCAGCTAGAGAGAAAAGCCTAAGTAACTTCTTAATGGTGAAACAAAGCTCAACCTACAACTAAGCAAAATACCCTCAAAGAATAAAGGAGAAATAAAAGATATTTTCAGATTACTTTGTTACCAATGGTCCCTCACTAAAGCAATTCTTAAGGACGCACATCAGGCAGAAGGATAAAGATTCCACCTAAAGATCTGATGTGCAAGAAAAACAAAGAAACAGGTAAATTTACCAGTAATTTTGTGTACTAAAATCACTTGGGTAACCACTTAAAGAATCAAAATAGTGTGAAAGTTCCAAGGTGGTAGGCAGGAATATGGAATGAAAGAAATATCAAGAATGATAATTATTTCTGTATGGTAGACTGCTGCAGCGAGTTTTAAAAATGTTCTTATTTGTACCTTGCTGTACTGATAAACCATTTATAATGAGTGTGTAACACTTTTACAAAAAAAGCTGCATATTAGTCTTTCTATCCATTTCTCCTTTGTAACATTTATCCCAGGGAACATTTTATTTGATTAATGTTTGATGTAAGTTCCAAAAGGGCAGGGACTATGTGAGAGAATTTTTTCCTCACCATTATACCTTCAATGCTTACCTGGCACACCATATATTCTCAAGAAGTAGTAAATACATAAATGAATGACTTCAAATTTATTCCACATAGCGTATGTGTTAGGTTGAATAGCAGCCCTCCAAAAGATGCCCACATCCTAATCCTTACAAACCGTGAATGTTATCTGGCAAAAAAGGATTTTCAGATGTGACTAAGTCAAGGATCTTGAGATGGGGAGATTATCCGGGAATACTGGGTGGGCCCTAAATGTAATCACATGTATCCTTATAAAAGAGAGGCAGAGGGAGGTTTGACATAGACGAAGAGGAGGTGGCAGTGTGACACTGGAGTGATGCAGCCACTAAAAGGGAATGTTGGCCACCAGAAGCTGGGAGAGCCATGCCATGGATTCTCCCCTAGAGCCTCTGGAGGGAGCGTGGCCCTACTGACATCTTGATTTTGGCCCAGTGATAACGGTTTTGGATTTCCAGCCTCCAGAACAGTGAATAAATTTCTATTGTTTTAAGTCACCAAGTTTGTGGTAATTTGTTACAGCAGTAATAGGAAATTAATATAGAGTTAAAGTGAAGAGAAATCAAACAAGACACTGATTTTGAGCTGCGTGGGAGGGACATAAATAAGAGTGTAAAAGAGTTAGGGGAAAAAGAGCAGAAATTTGAACTTAAACATGTTATATTCTAGAAAATGTCAGGCCACTGGAAATATATGGAGGCATTATTATATACCTTTCTCCCCTCCTAGACTGTGGATCTTAAAGAACACCATTCAGCACATCTTTCGAATAATAGGCCTATTAAGATAATAAGCATTTTTTGTTTTTGTTTTTTTTTTTTTGGCTGATGATTCTTGCAAGAATGCTCTACATTAGGTTTATGGACAATAATGAGATTTTCAGTGTCCAAACTACTTTTCGTTCCAATCACACTCAATAGATAATCAAGAGTTGACCATATCTAGTACTTAGTACAGTTCTTGGCTTTAGAAGTTGCTCAATAAATATTTTTAAATGAATAAAGAATCTAAAAAGGAAGAATTACAAGGTATTGTCCTTAAAAGTGATCTTCTTGTTTCTCTAAAAGTTATACATAAACTTATCATACAACTCAGCAATTCCTCTCCTAGGTTCTCCAAGAAAAATGAAAATATATGTTCACACAAAGACTTATGTGTGAATGTTCAGAAGAGTGTTTATCCACAGTAGCTAAAAACTGGAATCAACTCAACTGTCCATGAACTGGTAAATGGATAAACAAAATGCAATATATTCATACAATGGAATATTACCTAGCAATAAAAAGACATGCCATGCTCATAGATGAGAAGAGTTAATATGTTAAGATGTCAATATTACCCAAAACAATATACAAATATGATGCAGTCCCTTTCAAAATTCCAGTTGCATTTTTTGCAGAGATGCACAAACTAATCCTCAAATTTATATGGAACTGCAAGGGGTCCCAAATAGCCAAAATAATTTTGAAAAAGAAGAATAGAGTTGAGGGACTTAAATTCTCCAATTAAAAATTGTACTATGAGGCTACTGAGAGCAAAAGAGTGTGTACTGGAATAAAAATAAACAAATAGATTAATTGAACAGAATTGTAAATTCAGAAATAGACCCACACATCTATGGTCAATTGATTTTTGACAAGAGTGCTAAGTGCATGCAGTGGGGAAAGCATAGCCTCTTCAACAAAGGCTAGGAATATTGGATATCTACAAGAAAAGAATGAAGTTAGACCCTTACCTCACACCATATACAGAAATCAACTCAAAACAGATTACATCCCTAAATATAAGAGCTAAAAGTATAAAAGTCTTAGGGGCAAATTTTCATGACTTGCAATTTGGCAATGGATTCTTAGATATAATACTGAAAGCATGGATAATGAAAGAAACAATAGATAAATCTAATTTCATAAAAATTAAAACCTTTTGTGCTTTAAAGGTAATTATCAAGAAAATGAAAAGGCTACTTACAGAATGGAGAAAATTGTTGCAAACCATATATGGCATAAGGGTTTAATATCCAGAATATAAAAACAACTTTTATAGTGCAACAACAAAAAGACAAACAACACAATTAAAAGCCCAATTAAAAAATGGGCAAAGGACTTGAGTGGACATTTCTTCAAAGTAGACATACAAATGGCCAATAAGCATATGAAAATATGCCCAACATCATTAGCCATTTGGCCAGTGTTGATCAAATCCACAAAGAGATAAAACTTCACACCCACAGAATGACTATTATTAAACACACACACACACACACACACACACACACACACACACACACACACCACCACCACCACCACCACCACCACCACAACAGAAAATAACAAATGTTGGAGAGGATGCAGAGAAATAGTAACTCTAGTGCATTGATGATGGGAATATAAAATGATGCAGCCACTGTAGACAGCAATATGGTGGTTCCTTAAAACGTAAAATATAGAATTACAATATGAGCCAGCAATTCCACTTCTAGGTATATATCCTAAGAAAGTAAAAATGAGGTCTCAAATAAATACTTGCAACAACAATGTTTATAGCAGCATTATACACAATAGCCAAAAGGTAGAAACAACTGAAGTGTCCATCAACAAATGAAGGGATAAACAAAATGTAGTACATATACACAATGGAATATTTTTCAGCCATATGAAAGAATGAAGTGATGGGACATGATGCAACATGGAAGAACCCTGAAAACAATATCTCATTGAAATAAACAAGGCACATAATGGCAAACATTGTATGATATCGCTTATAAGAGAGGACTAGAAGCAGAAAATTTGCAGAGGTAGAAAGCAGATTAGAGGTTACTAGTGTATAAGTCAAGGTTCTCTAGGAAACAGAACCAACAGGAGATATCTGTAGATGGTATGAGATTTTATAAGGGTGTCTCACACAACTGTGGGGATGTATGAGTCAAAAATCCGTAGGGCAGGCTGTGAGCTGGCACTCCGATGAAGGAGTTTGATGAATTCCTCAGGAGAGGCTAGCTGGCTGAAGTAAAGATGAAAGTTTTCTATTCTGTTCACTGAAGGTATTACCTCCCCCTTAAAAGCCTTTCATTTATTGGACTAAATGTCTCTCACTGTGGAAGACACTCCCCTTGGCTAATTGCAGATGTAATTAGTCACAGATGCAATCAATGTGCTGATGATTTCAGTCCACAAAATGTCCTGGCAGCAACAGATAGGCCAGTGCTATCTTGAGCAGACAGCTGGGCACATTCCATCACCTGGCCAAATGACACATGACCCTAGCCACCACAGTCTGCATACAGTGAGTGGTCTCTTTCACAAGTAGTTAACTCACTACTTGCTCATTCTCTTTGCTTGCTCTTTGAAATTGTGACTTCTAGTCAGTGTCATGCCATTGGTGTGTTATGTATAATCAGAAAGTAAAAAGGATCATAGTGTGGTATCTGTGTGACACCTGAGACTCAGAGTTAGAGTTCTGCAGCTCTAAAGTCAGCATTACTCCTTACAGCAACTGTTAACAAAGCTGAAAAAGAGATCATACTTCAATTGGAGACATGAATGAAGCAGATCTGGTTAGGACTAAGGTAAATCAGAAAACAGGGTAAAGGATGATATTGTCTGTATTTTAAAACTCCAACTTCTGTATGAGACCAAAGGAAAATATGTTTATTTTGTCCAATATTTAAATGTTCTGTAGGACACTATCTAATCTAACCTCTCTGGTCAGTGTATTTAAATAACCTAATTACATGGAACCTGGAATAGGGAATGAGATCATATTACTCTATATAGGTTGATTTAATACGCTGATAGATTCCTGAGTATTTTGGGCACAAAATAAAAAAAGTATTTGCAAAGTCCCCTTGAGACTGGAGAAAAAAAAATGTGGAACTATTAAACTTCCCTAACTGGGAAATTCCTGATTTTTCTCTCAAGCACTAGGGACTCCCAATTTAATAAGCCAAGCTCTCAATCTTGAGGCTTGCCCTTACAAAACTTATTTCTGCAAAGGAGAAGCTAAGCCTACTTACAATCATGCCTAAGAATCAATCCCAAAGAACCTCTTTTGTTGCTTAGATGTGGCCTTTCTCTCTAAGCCAACTCTGCAAATAAACTCATTACCCTCATGGGACCTGACTCCCAGGGGTGTGAGTCTCCCTGGCAACATGGGATATGATTCCCAGGGGTAAGCCTGGCCCTGGCATCATGGGATAGAGAATGCCTTCTTGACCAAAAGGGGGAAAACAAAATAAAGTTTCAGTAGTTAAGAAATTTCAAAGAGTCAAGAGGTCATTCTGAAGATTACTCTTATGCAAGCTTCAACCAGATGTTGCAACTTACCACAGTATGCAAAGCCCCAACCAACAGTATTCCTGAACACCCTAAAGAATATCCTGGACTTTAACTAAGACTCTAAAAATGTTTTACTCAGTAAGTTTATTTTATCAGAAACTTAAGGACTCCAGATTGTTCCTATGCCAGATAAGCACTGAAACCAAGAGGTACTAGTCTCTCCAAGAACATCAACCAGTCCCATTCCTCTACCCCATAAGGTTGACAGCCCTTTCCAGCACAAAGAACCTAAAATGTAATTGCCCAGGTATCCCTGAAGATTGAGAATGTTCAAATGAGAGGGAAGAGGTATAACTGAGAAATTAGTATTTGACAAATTATTATGACTACTGACTCATTACAACCAGTATTTCTTTTTAGTTTCTAGTGTATCAGAAAGACCGGAAATTGTTGAACTGTAATCCAGTAGACTTGATCTTTGGTGATGACTATAGAACTTATAGCCTTCATCTTGTGTCTGTGTGATTGTAAAAACCTTGTGACTGATACTCCCTTTATCCAGTGTATGGGTAGATGAGTAATAAAATAAAGATATGCATGGGGGAAAAAAAACATCAGAATAGCTCATGGCTACAACGGCATTGCCATTCCTATGTGGAGGCTCATGGCAGCCATATTGTAAAAAACGGAAATAATTTATGATACTGACAGTGTGGTTGCCTGATGTAAAAGCCTCAAAAAAACAAAACAAAACAAAACTCTCTCCAGGTTTAACTATACACTAACAATCATACAAATGTGAAGGGACATTTGGTAGCCTTTTATAGATTTCATTTACAAGGCAGATGCTGCTCCTTACAAGTGTTTGCTTGTAGTTCAATCCCATTTTTTTTTTTTTTTTTTTGTATAGTATGTACTTGTTTTGGGTAGGCTGAAAATGAAGATGGAAAAAGACAACTTTATTTAGCTGTTTCTTTTCTTTCTTTTCTAAAGGAGTTATGAACAAATTGATTTCAACCAATAAGAGAGTGGGCAAAAGTGATAGTCCTATGTGAAGTAATGAAGTACTCTTGTATTACTTATTAATAATAATAGTTAATGTTTATTAAATGCTTACTCTCTGCCATGTTCTGTGCTACTCATTTATAAATATATATATGTATATATATAATTTCCTTTAATCATCAAAATAATCCTACAATATTGTTAAAATTATTCACATCTTATAAAGAAGAAAACTGAAGTTAGAGAGAGTAGGTAACTTGCACAAAGGCACAGGCTGGTAACTGTGATAGACAGGATTTATATAGAGACTAGCCTCTAACTCTGTTCTAATTAGAAATAACTAAGCTATAACTGATGCACACAGAGCTGGTATAAATTTAATGTTTAAAATCAGAAAGCTTAAAAATGTAACAAAGTTTAAATTTCTAATTTATTTTTAAAATTTCTTAGAGAAATTTAAAATATTCATGTTAATAACTTCCAAATTTTTATCTTCAGTCCTAACCATTCCTCTCAATCAGACTGAAATATCCAGTTTTCAACTTGAAATCTCCACTTGCATGTCAAATAGACATCTCTAACTGCATATATTCAAAAGCAAACTTTTAAAGCCTTCTCCTAACCCAGTGTTCTCCATCTCAGTGAATTAAATAGCACGTCTATTAATCCACCTGCTCAAGCCAAAATCTTCAATATATATCCTGACTGCTTCTCACCTCCTCCACTGCTACTACCCTAGTCCAAACCACCACCATATTTTGTTTGGGTTTTTATAGTAACTTGCTGGATTCGTTAGGAAAGGTTTGCTGCATTAACACATGGGTTAAAAAAAATGTATAATAGCTCATGGAGGAGTACTAGGGAAGTGAATAGATCAGAAGAACAGCTCACTTCCTTTGGTCATTCAGGGTCCTAAGGCAAAGGAAGCACTGTCATCTTCAACAAGTGCTTTCCATGTTTGCCAAGCCAAAAGGGAAAAAGAATATGGAGGAATGCGTGTGGGACATTTTCATGGGGCAGGCCTCGGAAGGGCCCACAGAGCTTCTGCTTACATTTATTGGCTATGACTCAGTCCCATAACCATACCAAACTGCAATGGAGGCTGGAAAATATGGTCCAACTGTGCTGCCAAAGAAATGAGAAAGAAATTTTGGTGAATAGCTAACAGGGCCTTCCATACCTCTGTATTCCAGAACTCAGGTGGCAATTCTGAAACTGGGGAAACAACTTCTCCTTTGAAAATGTTCTTGTTAAAACCTAGGATTGTACAGGGTAGGTGAAGTGGGGCAGCCGTGCAAGGATCATGCCTAATTTCAAAGTGAAAATACTTTTTTGAAGGAAGTAGCCTGGAGGGATGCCACCTACAATGTAATTTTATGTGAAATCAAAGGAAAAGTGGCAATATACATGATACTAGCAGAGGTTTACTAGAGTGGCATTTTCTAAAGAAGTACCTGGAGGGCCTGCTTTCACTTACAAAACAGGAAAACAAATTTTGTGGACGAAAAGAACTATAAGTGCTAATCAGATAAAGGAAGGCTGAACATTTCTTTTGGTGGGGGTTGAAATGACAACAAGAGTTCTAAACTAAGTCTCTGGGAGTCAATCAACTATTTTTACGTTAAGGACAGTTTATAGTGCGTGAGTGGGGTGAGGAGAATTATAGTGATTTTGGTTTGTAATTTGAAGGGACAATGTAATTTGGTGGATAGAGACGGTAAGAACAATTCTTTCCTTTTGTCTATGTCCCACAGAGAAAGTTACCAGAAGAGAAAAAACTGGGAAGAAGTGGTTTCAATGGAGGCAGTACAGTAATGAAGATAAAAACGGATTCTGGGCAATAAATCTTTTTCTACTCTGTAAATAGCCCCCTTTCAACATAGAGGCTCTTCAAAGATATAAGAAAACAAAGCTTTCAGAAGGGGCTTGATACATTATTTATGAACTTATCAAGTGAGAAAACACCCACTCAGACATTTTAATAAAAACTTTCAACTAATGTATCTAATTTTATTGGTATTAAAAAAAGCCAATTATGAACTGGAGAGTTATTGTTTGTTAAACTGCTACACAGATTTCTGCAAATAGAATGTCTGTAAACCACTTGGAATCACTTTTCCAAAGTTTCAATTTCTGAAGGTCAAATAACTATGCAACTGCTTAATAAAGAAGCAAAGAAGCACCTCTAAATATCTCCCAGCTCTGATGGGCTTATATTTTGCTCCTTAGGTGAGGTATTAGCAAAGCTTATTTATTTTCATTTCCAAGCCTTTTATTTGCTCATTCCCTTGTGGTAAAGCTGATTTCCATGATGATTCCCTTCTTAATTTTAATACCCTTTTTACTCATCATATAGACATAAGAATTTTCCATAAAATAATGAAATCCTTTCAAAGGAAATGAAGACAACTCCGAGAGTAAAGTAAACTAGCTCTTTTTTCAATTAATTGATCCATTGTTATGTGCACATAAGATTTTTTAAACCTACGAAAATAAGGTTAATTAACATAAAAAAAGCCTCACTCCTCTAGATGCTGAATTTTGTTATTTTACCCATGCTGCCTTAAGTGCCTTGATTTCCCAGTAATGACCTAGTTCTCCTAATGAGGAACATTAACCCCTGGCTGTAGCTGTCCAGGACTTAATTGTCAATTGCAACTGAAATAGGGGAGTTTGCCGATCAGCAGGTATGTGGTATATTAACTCATGTCATTTCAACCCCTAATAAATAAATCTGTTGCTAAGGCAACAGAAAGATCAGCTCTATCAGTATTCTCCCCTCCCAGTAACCACCGCCTCCCCTCCCCTTTTGGAGGAAACTGTCTTTCACATCAAGCTTAGGAAAAAAGAAGGAAATTAACTACACGTAACCATAATTAGAAGTAACATCATTTCTACCTTAGAAACATATCTAAATTAATAAAAAAGGACAGCAAAGAGAGAAATGCTTTTGACTAAGACCACGATAAATTATTTCCTTCAACAGGAGATATGCGCCATGAGGTATACATCTGAGTAAGAACAAATCTCAAACATTTCAGCTCTTTGTGTTTCTGAATTTTCCTCTTCTTTTGTTTAACCAACAAATGATGAGAGCTGGAATAATGCTGAAATAGCTAATTAGTTGCATAGCCAATAAAGATGATACAAAGGGAAAAAACCTTACATAATTTATTATAGTTACTGCTATCCTTTCTTGGAATTTTTTGGCATGATTAACTGAGTCAAAAAAAAGAAATAAAAATCTGGTCACTGAACCTTAGCCTGGGTAACCTAGGAAAGCCACAAATTCTCAAGTCACTGGGGATTTAAATAAGAATTAGAAATACAGAATTTACACTTCTGGATTATGGCAGAGGTATAGCTGAAAAAAATAACTTAAATGCATCTCCCCTTCTGGTTTTATTTTTCAATGATAGCTAAGAAATCACTTTGGGTTTTACGAATTTGGGCCTTTCTTCCCCAACATTGTAATTTCATTTTTTCTACTACCTTCCTGTAAAAATGAATTATTCCATTTTCACAAAGAACTGAAGGATTTGTTATTTACAATTCCTATAAAGGCATCTAATAATAAACAGACACACACATACACATACCTTCTAAAAGCAATGCTAATCATGACATTCTCCACCTGTCATTTGGTAAATTAATTCCCTCTATACTTTCATTGTCATGTACAAGTTTATTCTTCCCAGCAAGAGTAACTTGTCCTCAACTGGACTGACTGAGCAGGTGATAACAAGGACATACACCAAAAGAGGGTCTTAATACAAGCAACCTGTAATTCATCATCATCAACATTAAGTAACACTGACCTAAAACAGATGACACTATTCAAACCATGAATTGAGTAGGGCTAGGAGGCAGTGTGGAAAGTGCAAAGTTCTGTTACATGTCTGTGTGGTGCAATGGACTGTACGGCGACCTTGGTGCATAGGAATTTACACATCACTGGAATTTAAATCAAGGCAGATGTCAACGGAAAGCAGAGAATTTCAGGGCATCTCTAAAAAAAAAATTGTAATAATAACTAGCATCATGCAAGGATCGAATGCCATACATTAAAAGACACAGGAAAGATGTTGGTCCTAAAAAAGGGAGGAAAGAATGCTCGAATTGAAGAGAAATGAGAGGCCAGGTCAACTGAGATGGTCTGAAGAAAGGCTTAGTGACCAGGTAGGAAAAACATACTTAAAGCACACACACAGAATCATATAGATGACATAAGTATGTCTGACAAAGAAATAGATACTGAATCTACCCATCCATCTATTCATCCACCCATCCATCTTTCTATCCATCCATCCATCCATCCATCCATCCATCCATCTAGTCATCTAATTATCTACTTCTTGACATATTGATTCCTGATCTGTGGTGTCAGGTAATAAGTCTTGTATAAGAATTTGATTAAAAGAGTGGTGATAGAAAAAAGTAAAAACAGATACAGGGGTTGAATAGTTGAACATGACTGTTATAAGCATACCAGAATCCAACACCTTCTTTTGCAGTAATTAGTATATTTAAGGAATGAGTCAAGTTTAGAGAACTTTTTAACCCAGGAAAGGGTAATAAGAGCTGTAGTTTGATATTCTAGAAATACCAACACCAATATAGGAATTACTACAGGTGGAACTTCTTTATGTGGACATGGTGTGTTAGAAAGTTAAAAAACTGCCCAAGGGGCAATGAGAAACTAAATATTGAATCTATATTTATTTTCTTTACATGTTCAGTGCTTTGGAAAATAGCAAGGGACCTATAAATGGAATTTTTGAAATTATGGACAGAAAAGCTATTTTTTGGCCATGGAATTTCCTAGTATCTTTTTTCCTACATTCTATGAACACATCCTAGAAAAGATTCCCATCGATTCATATGTTGGAGGAACAAAATAAAACTATTAGATTAGATAGGGGAGGGATGGTAAGATGTAGTACATGATAATTTTAGCCAGGTGTTTGACTATAAGTTTTCAAAGATTCTTGTAAAATTCTTTAGAACTTTTTCTTTTAAATACAAGAGTTCATTTGAAATTCCTTAAGAAAAAAAAAAAGAGGAAAGGACTATATCTGAATATAACTTGTCACTGAATCAGGAATAACTACAGTCAAATAGACCCTTATTATTCATGTGAGCTTTAACTGTCCAGTTGATGGATAAATAATTAGATGATTCCTTTCAAAGAGCTGCTACCATTTCCAATCTGAAAATTAGCTTACTTACATAATTAGATATAGGGAAGAAATTCCTTACATTAAAGATTGTTTAACTGTGAAAACAGATAAAGCTCCTAGAAAGCACTTATGAAATCATCTTTTTTAGGGATCAGAACAAGTAGGATGGATTCTCATAGGTCTGAGGAAGTTTGACAAGTGTTTTGAAAGGCAGATGGGCCAGATCACATAATCGTCTTTTCCTGAACTATAATTCTATGAGGATCCTTCTCTGTTAGATTTATGTATAACACTGAAAGAGAACAAAGAACACTGGTGTCCAAACACCCTTTGCCTCTGTTTGCATCCTTCCTTGACACATGAAGACTAAACTCCAAAGGAATTTCATTAAGGTAATGACTAAAAAAACCTGAAAGCTTTAAGATGACTTCACTGTACTTTTCCTAAGTTATCTTGGGCAAGGAGAAAAGTAAGGTAAGTTTAAGTTGGCCTGAAAAGCATATCATCCAATCAGCTAAGATATCCTTTTGGAAGGAAGTCAACCATTTTGCTTAAAAGCTGTATTTTTAAGCTTCAGAGAAACAGAGTGAAAAAAGAAAAGCTGATTTATTTTACTCCTAGGTAATACAGCATAATTTCCCATTTTTATATTGATCGTGTGTTTTCAGTTAGAACTCACCATTTCCAAAAAAATAGTTTGTCATATTCTTTCAATATTATGGTACACATTTTACTTCAATGATTTACCTAATTATTCCTCAAATCCATTTTTATTTCTTAATGACTGGTCCTTATCATTTCACCAAATTTACACTCTTAACCACTATCAACTTTGCATAAATAGTTTTTATTATTACTTTATTGAAAATATGGTGAATACTATATGGTCCATAAAAGTCATTCTGGTTTCAGCATAGTTCATAAAAGTCATTCTACCTTTAGCAAAAAGCTGTGACAATTTCTCTACATCTCAAGCAATGAGGTCATGGAACTTAAAATTATAGCTAACTCATCCTTGGATAGACATCTCTGGATATTCTGTGTGATGAAATGGGAAATGGGCACAAAGAACTTCAACTGCACACCAAAGCAGCCTGGCTGTCTTGTCCGTAAGTACACACTTAAATGATTGTTTGAGTTGTGGACTCAACTCACTGCCTTTTTTTTTTTTTTTTTTTTTTTTCATGAAACGCCATTTTTATTTGAAAGAACAACTGATAGACAAGCCGTAGTTAATCAGACTAGGGTATTTGGCAGATGTTATCTCAAATATGAACCAAGTGAACTCGTCTTGTCAAGGAAACAACTGATAATATTCGTTGTAATGATATATTTCGGCTTCTAAGTGAAAATTAGAATTTGGAAAACTTGCATTTACACCATGAGTTTGACAGTTTCCCAAAATTTAAAGATTTCTCTAATGAGATCAGTGGTGATATTAACAAACGTGATTTTCTGAAATTGCTTTATGAAATGTGTTAACATTTAGAAGACCTGCATAACTCACTGAACTGATATTTTCCAAGTGACCAATGCATGACGTTACAAAATGCATTCAAACTGT
>NC_051315.1:32108232-32163232 GCF_015220235.1 Choloepus didactylus
TTCTAGGAAAAAACTGCAAAAAGTAGAAGCAATCAAGAGAAAATCTGAAATTAGACTGGACTATCTTTGAATAGTTTCCAAAGAGCTTTTGTGGCTATGAAACCTTTATTGGCCTTTCAAACATTTACCAAGTTAGAGTCTCATTGTACAAAGGAACACATACCATAAAAAATATCACTAGAGACACTGTTTATCACTCATCATGTTTCTGGATTTCCATTTTGCAATTTCCAATTACCATATGGGCCAGCGCTTATAATCAAGCCACACTTGAAACTTCTTTGATTAACAACAGCCATTTCTGCTCACGTGACTGTTCTGTATTCTTGGGCAACTGGATGCACTTTTAATTAAGTTGACCTTGCTAATGTTTCTTCAAGAATGTTCTTTTGACTTGTTCAGGTATTAATTCTTTGCTGTCTTACCATAATGCTTTATCACACAGAGTTCAATTTCTGCCACTTACCTATAGAAGCACACATACAATAAAATCCCATTATAGTCTGAAACCTGTGAGACATGCATTTCAAATTGAGGATCTGTCCTCAAGGAGCTCACCATCTATCGGACAGAGTAGATGAACGAGTGAACAGACACCCTCATTGGAAGAAACTATATACAGAATGGGCACTCCACCTCTTAAAACTGAGGAGACAAGAGATTAATTCTGATTCAGGATCAATAAAGAGTTAAAGAGGGTTTTAGTCGAAGGATTTTGAAAGGCAGAGAGGGGGACGTTTTGGACTGAGGGAACTGTGTGACAAAAAAAAGGGTGTGTGTGTGTGTGTGAGATTAAACACGAACACCTTACGGAATAACAAGCAACTCAAAGAGGCTGGGATGCAGGCCCTCAGATCTGAGGTCTTGAGAGCTAGATAGGGCAGTCCAGGAGGATATTCAGAGTCCTAGAGACACATCCAGACACCAGGTCCCCTCCCCTTGGATGGTTGAGTAAGTGAAGAAACAGAGAATCTGTACATTGAGGAGGTAGGTGGGAAAGAAAAACCATGGAAGGAGAGCAATAAGGAATATTTGGAAGAGTAAAAAGAACCCAATAAAGTAGCATTACACTAACTGAAATGGATCAAGAGCCCATGGATCAAGAGTACATGGATGCAGAAGTGTCACAGCACCAGAAACAAGATACTTTTGGCTACTCCTAAGGGCAGTTCCTGTGCAGCGATGCGGGCACAAAGCAGACTGCAGAGTAGAGAGTGGCAGAAAAGGAAAATGGAGAGGTGAAGAGAAGGAGGGGAAGGCGAGCCTGAATTTCCTTAAATGGGGCACTTGTACATAGGGATATTCACTTGAGAGAAGGGGACTTGCTGGGGAGGGGAACAGGATCCTGAAGAAACAGCCGTCTTACAAGACGGAAGTAGAACAATGCAATGGGTAGTAATGGCAGGATTCTTGGTGGGGATGGGGGGAGTCATGCCTTGTAAAGAAAATAAACCTAGATTTCTTACAAAGCTGAGGGCGAGGGAGAAAATGAAGTTGAAAAACAGTTTTAGGTGGCAGATGTGCAATCTGAGTTGTGACATAAAGTACTGGGCCAGATCACCTATTTCAGGTGAGGAGGGTAGAGGTGGAGAAGCGAGCGGAGGGATTGGGACAGTGACTATGGAGAAGTAGAGAGGCCTTTGGTTAGGTAGGAAAGCAAGGACTGAGGGGCAACATCAAGGAACTGTGGGGATTTGAATATGAGCTGGAAACAAAAGTCTTTGGCTGGGGTTTGCTGTGTACATTTCAAAAATCAGAAAACTTGTTTTGGTGGGGTCTTTAAATGTCTATTCTGATTTCAAATACCCTGAGAAAAATCAACCAAATACATAAGAAACACCTCCCCTCCCCAGTAATAAATAGGTGATTGACATACAGATATATAGAAAAACACAAACAATTGTGCTGACCTACTAAGTGTACCCTAATAAAATGATAAATTAGTCCTTGATTTAAAAATGGAAAGAAATCTGGGCATATCGTATGGACCTCACAGATCCAAAATTATTAAAGGAACTAACCATCTTTCTCCTTGAAACAAATTCAAAATGCTGAAGAGAATGATTCTAAGGAACTAAAAACCAAAAAAACAAAGTTTCCATTGTCATCACAAAAGTTAAAAAAAAAAAAAAAAAAAAGACTATAACAATATCTTCAGCTTTTCCTAAACAAATGGAAAAAATAGTAAAAGAAGAAACATCTGTCTATATCCGGAAAACAACAATAAAGTAAGTGAAGTAAACTATTTGTTTACGTTAGATAAATAATGCCAAGCAAGCTTAAAAACGATTTTAGCAATTACAAACTTAGTGCACAAAGAATTCAAAATAATAATAAAAAAAAATAAATGGGCATCGAAACAACATATCTTCATTTTAGAACAGTATCATGACCAATCTTACTCATCAAATCCATTTATATTGGCCAGCATGTGAGCAAAATTGCAAATTAAAAGAGACAGGATATTGGCTAAAGGTTGTAAACAATGGGAATTGGTAACTGACAAGGAATTTAGTTGTGGGCAAGGTGCTAGGCATGCTTTTACTCAACACATTTTCTAAATGTTCTCAAAGACGGACAGACTCCCAGGTTAACCCAGGTTGCATATGACTGATAGGTAGGCGGTGGTGAACAAGGACACAGAAACACGAAAATATAAATATGGTTGGTAACCAAAAACCAGCTTACAAAGCTCATGAGACAAAAAAATAAAATAAAATAAAAATAAACTTTGAATGCAAGTAAGAATCAAGGAAAACACTACTTGGACAGTCCTGAGTTTGACACGATGAGCACGTACTGACTGACCCAGCTAACTTATGCCCAGGTGTACAGGGAAGGAAGATGTGATAGAATACTTTGCAAACGCTCATTTCATCTAGGGCATCTGAGAACTGAATTATGGTTGAAAATTAGAGAGTTGTTGGAAGAGCAATAATAATGATTAAGGCAATGGAAGAGTTGATTTATGAGGACAGATTAAAGGAGCTAAATATGAATAGCCTGGTTAAGTGACAACTAGAGGGGTACATCATAGAAGTCTCCAAGGAAAGAGAATAATTATTTAGACTGGAACAAGGGGGTATAACTAGGAGTAATGAGATGAAATTAAGAATGGGGAAATTTAAGCTGAATTTCAAGAAAAACTCCCTGATGGTGTAATTTATTAGCTCATGGAATAAATTCCCTAGAGAAATGCTATAGCTAGGGAAACTTAATAATAGAACTGGAAAAAAATAGCAATAAATAATACAGATAACAATCCAGTACTAGAAAGCAGGTGGTTACATGCTAAGTCTTCCTTGTTTACAATATAGTTATATATATATATTGATTTAATTGTCTATTTATTTAAATGGTTGTCTCCAAAAGCAGTATTTAGGCAATCAGTTGAATCTAAAAGGAGGTACCTTCTTTGGTCAGGGGAGGTTAGATACATTTTAGTTTTCATACATTCTGGAACAGTAATGAAGACAGAAGCTGGGATGATTTTTTACTACCTTGTTTCAACAGAGTTGGTCTTGAAGCAGACAGGACAAATGTATTAATAGTTATAAAAAATAATAAAATAAAACAATCCTAATCCACCATCCCACACAGTCTATTCCGATTCTCTGTACCACAAAACTCGTATTTGCATAGACATGTTTAATATAAACAATTTATTGTCATAATAGAAATAAAAACAACTTTATTCCAGCTTTACTAAATGTAGCTTCTATGGTCAATTACTTCACATCAATACCAAGATCAAATAGGCATAATACTCACAAGCAGTTTGCTTAATAATAGTCACCACACTAATTAACCCATCCAGAACATTCTTAATCAGGCGCTATTTGTAATGTACAGTTAAGAGATGCCTGGCAATAAACTGTTCCATGCTGAAAAAGAAAATAATACCTTATTGATGGGGTGAAAACTGGCTTTTCCACAGAACTGGACAGAATGTTTGCCACATCCTGGCATTAACTTAATGAAATGACTGTACATGTCTCAACACTTTCGTTCTTTTCCCAGCTCCAACGCTAGTGAAGGTGCTATCAGGAAGAGAAAGTGTCCTGAGGTAAGGAGTGAAAGAGACAGGTAAGAGAAGGAAACAGTGAGCTGCCTGTTTGAGCATCTGTCAGGTTTGAAATTTAATAATTCCCCTAGTATTTTTAAGGAAATGCTACTGCCTATCTCACTCAAAGAGCATCTCTCCCTACCTCCCAATCTTTCAGAAGCTCTATTAGAACCCATTTCTACTTTTAAAAAATACCCTGATTACTGTAAAGGTTTGCAATGTGTCATTAGTAGCCTGTAATGGTTTGCAATGTGTCATTAGTAGCCACAGACTGCCCCTTGCCTCCAGCCTTCTCCAACCAATAGTTAACGTCTGTGAAACAGACAGAAGTAGAGCCTCCCTCCTGCAGCCTCTTCTCCCAAACTCCCCTCTTTCCTCCCTATCTCTACCCATCCCATCCCCTCCCCCCCAGTATGGTGTCAGAGGCACCACAACAAAACCCCAGGACTCTGAAGGACAAAGTTTGAGACCACATCTGGAACAAGTACTTTTTAGATCTAAATTTACATGCTCACCCTACCCCTCTACCCCTCAATGTCCAAACAAACAAGTATAGAGCTGGACCAGTAGGAATGGCCAAATAGCTTATTCAGATCATTCAGGAAACAGATGGATTTGAGAGGAGTTTTATATGCAATGGCTAAGAGTAATGGTAAGCAAACTCTGCAAATAAACTCACTACCTTCTCCTCTACGTGGGACATGACTCCCAGGGATGTCCCTGACATTGGCATCATGGGATTGAGAATGCTGTCTTGACCAAAAGGGGGAAAAGAAATGAAACAAAGCTTCAGTGGCTAAGAGATTTCAAATAGAGTCAAGAGGTCATTCCGGAGGTTATTCTTATGCATTATACAGATAATTCTTTTTAGTTTCTAGTATATTAGAATAGCTAGTAGGAAATACCTGAATCTGTTGAACTGTAATCCAGTGAACCTGACTCTTGATGATGGTTGTATAACTATATAGCTTTTATCGTGTGAAAAGTTTGTGACTGACACTTCCTTTATCCAGTGAATGGGCAGATGAGTAAGAAAATAAAGACAAAAAAATATATATAAATAATGGGGGGGGGGGTATGGGATGTTTTGGGTGTTCTTTTTTCATTTTGTTTTTTTTTCTTTATTTTGGAGTAATGAAAATGTTCTAAAATTGATTGTGGTGATGAATGTAGAACTATACGATGATGCTGTGAGCCACTGACCGTATACTTTGGGTGGATTATATGGTGTATGAATATATCTCAATAAAATTGCATTAAAAAAAGGAATGGAAAGTCTCTAGCACCTTAGCTTATTTCTTCAAGGTTGAGAGGCTAGAGTAAGTGCATAGCAGATTAACAGAGGAGTCATGAGGAAGGCAATAGGGTAAAGCCAGTCAAAGCAACGTGGGTCATTCATGTTGATTCACATTTTGTTAAAGAGAATGGTATGGCTGAAATGCATACCTTGGTGCAATATACTGATGATAACTGTCTCTTAGAGAGGTATTAGTAAGTGCCGAATATATTAATAGTCAACCTATAGTTTATCATAAATAAATGCACATGGGTGAGATTCCACCAGACAGAATTATCCATAATCTTGCTTCTGAGACAGATTTGGAAGAGCAGGTGAAAAAAAAAAATGATGTGAACCAGTGGATGATTAAAGAGAGAGTAATTTATCACAGGTAATTCCGAATTTGGGCCAGTGTAGAGATAGAAGAGCATCAGCAACTGTAATAAGGAAACTGGCCCACATGTAGGGTAGGCAGGAAGGGTGGAAGCTGGTGAAGCATAGCCCACCTCTGTATAGCTCAGGTTGAATGGGTGGTTGGAGGGGAGCCATAAGGAAACCAAATGAGTTTCACGAGGTGTGTTCTGTGGAACAGTAGTTCTGTGGGACATTTGTAAGTGTTGCAGTGGAGAAGATTTTTGTGGGAAAACAAGTTTGGGAAATGTCGGATTAAACAAAGTTAAAGTGTTTCTTCACCATAGAACTTTCCAAAGCTTATGCTTGTATGTGCTATAAATATGTTCATTCATTCACTCTTTGTTCACTCAGTTAACATATATTGAGCATTTATTATGCAATGGGGATTTCTTGATTATTGTTTTTCAAACTTAACACTTAACAGAACAAAGAAACATTTTGTCCCTCAAGAGGCACCGTAAGAATTGATGTTCCACAAAGGATATTCTGGGAAACACAACATGAGACCCCAGTGAGTGTACAACTAGAGTCTGAAAAACATGGGGGAGCCAGATCGCTGGTGGCATCTACTATATAGAAGGGATGGCAGAATGAATGGGAATATGGGTTTACTTGAGAAAACGATAAAACCCAAACCAGGAGCCCTATACCAAAGTGACATAATCAGTAGACAAAAGGATGTTTGAAAAAAATCAGGAGAACCTGTGGAAAAAGTGACAGCAGAGATGGTTCAAGGCTTATATGGATGAACGGCAGAAAAAAAATCAACGATTTTATCAAAGCGATTTCTGTGGATTCCTGGATAGAAACCAAATTAAAGAGAATTGAGGAGAAAATAAACAGGAATCAAAGGTAACTTTTTAAAAACCAACTGAGAATACACACTCAGGCAGTTCAGTGATCTAAGTCCTTGGGTGATTTACAACAAAAACTATTTAGTGTTAGCAAACAATGTGTTGCAAATTAATTACAAAATTAACATTTTTAGAATTTAGCAACATAAGCAAATATCAAAGATAATTAAAAAGTCATGCTAGCCCATGTGTGTATAATATATCACTTATATGTTGAGCAGATTTATATAAAACCTGTTAAACATATAAGTAAAAATCCTGATAGAGTATGCTCATGCATATGTGCATTTACACATACCCCAGATCTCTTGCCACATTATCTTTCCTAAGTAAAGCAACCACAAACAAGGAAATCCATCATAACTAAAACCGGATGTTCGGAGACCAGAACATTATCCAGAGAGACAGACTCACGGTTGGTTGTAGGGTGGCTATATGCTCTTCTTTACTGGTGATGGCTAAGGGTTAAACATTCATAAAATAGATGGCACATATCTATGAAGGCTAATTCAATAAGAAACTCCTGGCAGAACACTATTTGAATAGACTTGAATCATATATGAGCTCATCACATATGTACACAGCACAAATGCTTTGTGGGAACAGCCACCCAACACTACCATGGCTGGTCAGCGTCTGGATGTTCAACATATGGTGCCTGAAGCACATTTTGTCTCCCATGGTGCAAACTTTCAAAGCCAACATAAAATACTGACAGCAGTCTGTGAGAAGATATTGGGCAAGAGTGTCTTGTCTGGACTAGGGAGAGTGTCTTTTGTTACAAGATAGGAACACAGGATCCACAGAAACTAGCTGCAGCTAGAATTAACAAGCAAACCCTACTTATTAACCTGAGAAATGCATGCCTAGATGGAAAGAAAATCTGTAGTAATCAGACTGGCCTCATTAGCCATGTCTGTTCCCAGAGAGGAAAGACTTAGTGAAGAAAGTGTCTTCTTCTATTGAAGACTGCCAAAAAGAGAAGCTTCAACCTCTTCTCCCCTGCTTTAAGAGGTTCATCATTTCTTGATGTCTATCCTTAAAATAGATGGGATATATGGGCTGTCAGTAAAAGATGGTCTTGATCCCATGAATCTATTCCTTCTATTTTTATTTCTCACCATCATTTCTAGCAGTCATTTCTGAAAAGCCAACAATTTCCACATAGCTTATTTATACCATTTGCTTATATGTCCTCTTCTAGCAACACAATTTATGTAATTATATTAGTTAAGTTAAATAATTAAGTCTCAATTCCCCAGTCTCTCTTAATATGAAACTGCTTTGGATTGTATACATTGCTAATTTAACTGCCTACTAGTATGAGCAGTTTGTCTTATTCAATTTTATATAATCCCTTTATGATTTATGCCTCTCTTCCATAAAATTTAAGGTCCTTATGAATGTATGAGAATAAGAAAAGCTACTTGTATGTTGCCAGAACAAATGTTTATTAAACCTAGAGCTATCCTTGCTAACATATGTATACTCACTTCTCATGAACCCCCCTCCCCCAAAGAAGAAATCTCTAAGAATAACAAAACTCTCCAGTTTACACAAGGTTTACTGTAGTAATTCAACACAGGCAAAGCCATAGGCTAAACTGCAGAGAGGGAATCTTTATTTCCTACCTCTACTTTAAGTACTCTCTACCCACCAGTGTTCAGTTTTCTAAGGTCTTTGTACTATCCTATGACTGCCCAGGCCCTTACCCTCCACCCCCCACAAAGGGTCTCCCTGCAGCCTCTCCTGGAACTAAGCCCCACTTAGAATCCATCCCTGAATCTTGCTCTGCTCTCCCTTACTGGTCATGCTGGAAGCATCTTAAATACTGACAAAGTATTAATCACCTTCTGTTCTCAATACGTGACACTTTTCCAAAGGGGCGGAACCTTAATTCAAGGTTGCTAATCACAAGTGGGATAATTTCAGGTGCCACAGTAAGCCTGTGAGGAAGATTATTCAGGGAGAACAGGTGGAGAGATCTCTGTGAGGCACCTCAAGTCACCCCATTCGAGCAATGGGCATGCTGAGGCGGAGAACCCTGGCTGTGTCTGTTCACAGAACAGGATTTCACTTCCTGCACTGGCACTTTCTGTATTTGTGAGCTTGGTCAGATCACTTAATTTCTTTGAACCTCAGCTTCTTAATCTGTAAAATGAGAGCGTAATTTTGTTTTTGCAAATTTCTTGAAAGAAGTAAAAGAGGGAACATATATGTGGGCTTGACTTGTAGTGGGGCCTAAGTCAATCCAAGTAAACTTTCCATTCCTGTGCTCCTCCATGTAATATCTATACTTAACAGTGTTAGTCCTAAAACCATCTGCATTCTCTATTCACTAGGTGAATGAATAACTGTTTTGAATCAGTAAACAAATATTCATTCAACATATATTTAAGCTCCTTCCATGTGCAAGAAATTGTGTCTGTTATGAAGCTTGTAACAACATTCACGCTTTGTTACTTTGGTCTCTTAATCTCCTGTGATGGTAAATTTCATGTGTCAACTTAAGCTAGGTTATGGTGTCCAGTTTGTTTGGTCAAGCAAGCACTGGTCTGACTTTCTCTGGAGAACCCTGACTCATAAACCTCCCAATTGTAAATTGTCCATATTGTCTTTCAACTAAACTGAGTTTACTGATTCCATCATTAAAATGACCTAACTTGTTTTCAAACTTAATAATAACCTGCACATCCTCTGTTCTAATTCAGATAGAATAAAAATTTCAAAAGCTGCTATCCATTCACCTTACTTAATTTAATGATGGTATATAAAAAAGAAAAAGTTTCCAAATGGGGCTCTGAAGCAATCCTATTTATTTATTTACTTATTTTATTTATTGTATTGAAGTGATCCTCTTTAAGCAAGAGGAATGGTTGTTTCACATGTACATATACGTAGCAATCTACATGACCTGCTTTGTAAGGATCTACTCTATCTTGTTAGCAAGCAAATATTCTCACACTCCTGGAGACCCTATGTCTCCCAAAGCATTAATAAAGCCTTGAAGGAAACTCTGAAAATAATCTCTAATCATGTGTTCTATTCCATGATTTTTTAAAGCCATTATTTAGAAGTTGAAAGCTGGATGGAAAAATGTGGTGGAATTGAAGAAAAGATCACTTTCTTTTTTCTAAACAAACCTAAAAATTCCCCTAGGACAGAGTTCCAATCGGAGAGTCTCCTCTGGAGCATGCCATGATTTCAATGGATTCTGTGGTGGAAAAGAGAGGAAAGGGACAATACCATGAGAGGTGAAATTTCCTGAAAAGAATATTAGGAAAATAAAGGAGTAGGAGGTACTCTATACCTGTGTTGACAGGCAGTGGAGAAAAGAAAATATTGTAAAAGAGAGAGTTGATTAAACAAAGCTAAGAGAATTCGGAAGATAAAAAGGGGAAAATGTTGTAAATTTTATTCTGAAACCAAAATGTTACTTTTTTAAAACCAAAAAATAAAACAGAATAGAGTTGCATTTTAGGAAAGGAATATTGCTTAAAAATTTGCTTGGCTGTGAAAAAGTTACTTAACCTCTTTAAACCTGAGTTTCCTCATCTGTTTGACGTGATTGAGGCCAGACTTAGACTTCTCATAGAATTGTAAGGAACAAACAGCAAATCAAATACAATGATTATCTTACAATTATCATGGAGGCAAAATAGCCTAGTGGGTCAAGCAGGGCTCTAGGCATATTGTTTGGCCTCAAATTCAGGGCTCTGCCACTTACTAACCAACCTGGGGAAAGAGTCTTATCCCAAAGTATTGGTTACCTCATCTGTAAAATGGGGATAATAATATTGTCCTGCAGAATTAGGTTTTCTATGTTGCTTATATGTTGGCACTTAGGAAAAGCTCAGTAAATATTGATTATTACTTTTTATTATTGATAATAATGATGAAGATCATTATCATTATGTTGCCAATGTACTGAAAGAATATATTCAATATTCTAAAAAACTCTAGTCTCTGGCCCTACTGGTCCTTTCATGGTCAAGCCTACTTGGTAAATCACAGACCCAGGCCTTCTTTAGGACGTATTTGTCTTGTTACCTGCTATGAGTTGTACTTTAACTAGCACCCATTTAAGGCAGACACTTTTAATGTTATCTGCTTTTTATTTGCATATGAATCACAGATTTGTAATCATACTTAGAGGTATATTAATTGCAAAAGGTCCAATGTTAGAAATCAAATATATTACTCTCTTTTTAATAATTCTTTCCTATGGTACTTTATTCTACCTTTCAATTTTCCTTGTCTGTACTTTTATTCCTTCATTTTTCTAACTGAGAGGGTTTATCTTTTCCCTACTTTAAGCTGCATAAACCAGGGAAGTAAAACCAGGAAATTTAAAACATCAGTTTCCAGGTCACTGAAGCATGAACAGATGGGCATCAAAAATCCAGTCTATTTTCTTTTTCTTTTTCATTTGCCTACCCACAACCTGAATAAATCAAAATTAACAGCAAATCCAACTTCCAACACAACCCTTTCTTTTTTTCTTTTTTTTACTCCCACATTAAATGCTATGGCACCAAGTATTGATTCACTCCAAGTTCTGATTATATTCTAATTTTTAACTGACTTTATTCAGAACTAATATTAGAAGATACAATTTGTTAATTTTACATTCAAAATAAATGTACAAAGTGAGCATACAAAGACTTCTTCTTACTTCAGGTTTTCTATACTTTCCAGTATTTCCAGGTTTGGAAAGAAGGGAGTAAAGATGTAACAGATGGGTGAACTTGAAATGTCTGACATACTGGGCTATTACTAGAAATAAAGCAAGGCTTGAAGGTAAAGAAAGGCCTTAAATACTCAGAACAAGAGAGCTTGTGATTAAAAATATAACTGAAAAAAATCAATTGAAGGGTTGGGAGATCCAGTTGAGATTGTCTCCCAGAAAGTAGAACAAAATTAAACAAAACAAACAAAAACAAAGAGGAGGAAAATAGGAGAAGAGATAAAATTAGATCAATCTAAGGTTTCACATTGACAGAGTTGCAGAAAATGAATACTAACAAAATCATAGAGAGAAAATCAAAGAAAAAAAATAAAGTTCTTAGTATTGAAGGGAAAGTGTAAGCAAAAAAAGTGGGAAAGAAAACAAAACAATCCAATCCAAGGAGAATCATTATGGAATTTCGAAAGACCGGAGGTGAAAAAAGAAAAGCAGAGTACAATTCGGGAGTGGGAGCAGGGGAAGTCGTGCAAGGGATCAGAAATAGACTGGAATCAGACTACTCAACAGGAAGTTCAGAAACTAGAAAACAATGGAACATAACTTTAAACTTCCGAGGGAAATGATTTTCAGTGAGAGTTTGATACTTAACTGTTATGATTTGCTAGAGCTGCATTATGCAAAATACCAGAAATGGATTGGCTTTTAGAAAGGGGATTTATTAGGTTACAAAGTTACAGTTCTAAGGCCATAGAAGTGTCCAGACTAAGACATCAACAAGAAGATACCCTTACTGAAGAATGGCTGATGGTGTCTGGAATACCTCTGTCAGCTGGGAAGGCACGTGGCTGGCACCTGCTGGTCCTTTGCTCCTGGGTTGTATTCAAAATGAGTTTCTCCAAAACGTCTCTGGGCTTTTGTCTTCGCTCTTCTCCTTCGCTTCTGGGTGTCCTTGCTTCTTTCTCCCAGGGCGTTTTTCTCTAAGCATCTGGAGGTCCTCTCTTAGCTTCTCCAGGGCACACTCCGGGCTTCATCTCTTACCTTAGCATCTCCAAATACCCTTCTGTCTGCATCTCCAAGCGTCTCCAAGCATCTGGGTCTGTGTTAGCTCTTAGGTTTTCTCTTAAATACTCCGGTGAACTAATGAAGACCCACCCTGAATGGGCAGGACCACAACCTCCATGGAAATAATCTAATCAAAAGTATCACCCACATTTGGGTGAGTCACATCTCCGTGGAAACACTCAAGCAAAAGGTTCCAACCTAATCAAAAGACTAATAAATCTGCCCCCCCAAGATTGCATTATAGAACGTGGCTTTTCTGGGGGACATAATATATCCAAACTAGCACATCAACCAAATAACAATCAAATGAGAAGCAGGATAAAGGAATTTTCAGATATGCAGGGTCTTATGAAATTTTAGCTCCCATGTACCTCCAAGAGATACTGGAGCATGTGCTTTACATTTAAAATGAGAAAACACATCAAGAAAGAAGACATAGTATCTAGGAAACAGTTGACCCAAGAGCCCAGAAAGCAACAGGAATGTAAGGAGGAACAGGAAAACCAAGGCATCCAGGATTGAGGTCTCCAAGAAAAAAAAAGTAAAAAGGAATGATAGGTTTTCTGATGCAGCTGACTGTACTAATATGATGATGGTGATAGTGACAGAGCTTGGAAATGAATTGTGGCAGTGACAGAGAAACCAAGCACATGAAAAAAGTTGAAGCAATAATCAGTTCCAGGAAAAATGAAGAGTTGTTCAGGAAAGGAGATTTAACCACAGAACATAATGAGGCTCAGCAGTGAACAATTTTACATAGTCATAATACTGTAAACACAGAATATTTAACCAAAAATTGAGATACAGCCATATTGGAAGGACTGGGTGAAGGAAAGTGTGTGTGTGTGTGTGTGTGTGTGTGTATGTGAATGCATGTTCATACCTTAAGAGGGTTCACTAAATCATCATTCCAGTGGTAGGAAGTCAATAGATAATATCTCATATTTAAAAAAATCAAGAAATATAATGACAAGAAGATTAAAAGTCAATGGTAGATGGGGTGGGGCGGCAGGTATTAAGGACAGGGAGGGGTGGAGAAGGAAATTTGCTTTTTTATTATAAATCTTTTTTTGCATTTTCTGACCTTTTGAAACTAAATATATGTATTACCTTGAGAATTTACAATTTTCCTAATTTCTGAACATTTCTTGATTAAAGTCTCTTTGAATATGGTCGTCAACATTTTTTTTTAATCTTTTTCATTCTGAAACACATGTTCAACATATGCTGGATTCTTACCTTTCAAAATTCTTAACATTTCTTTTCTATTTTCAATTTCTTCCTCCATGTTTGCTATATTCTTTTAGACTTACCTTCTCTCTTTACATATCTAATGATTAAAACATCCACTGAGTTAATTTTAGTGAATATATAAAAGTTCTATTTAGCTCTTTTAAAAATATGCATACTTTTTTTTGTTATCAGAGAAGTAGCAGGTTTACAGAAAAACCATGCATAAAATAGAGTTCCCATATACCATCCTATTATTAACACCTTGCATTAGTGTGACACGTTACAATTTTCATTAAATTTTTAAGGGTATCTTGCTTATTTCTTAGGTTTTCAATTCATTTTTTATGCTACTAGTTGTTTTAAAATATACTTTAACTTCTCTCCAGAAATCCTAGTATCTAACGTGTTTGAAGGTTTAATCGTACAGTAATGTGTAAGAACCAGTTTCTGACTTGCTAAACTAGACAAGATTTTGGATAGGAAACATTGGAAAAGAAGAATGTTTCATGGAAAGGAAGGAAAGATGGTGGGCTCAGTGTTAGGCATTGCTCAGGATCCCTGGGAAGAGCTACGGGGACACCAAGGTGAACCCATAGAAACGTGAATCTAAGTATTATCCTTCCGTAAAACAATCTCACCAGTTTTCTAAAGTTCTAAGATATTTACTTAAACTTCTAGGCAATCAACAGATATTTACACAGCACTGTATTAGTCAAGGTTCTCCAGGGAAACAGAATCGACATATATGAGTAAATATTATGAGATTTTTTACAGGAATTGGCTCATGCGACCATGGCGATTGGCAAGTCTAAATTCTTTAGGGCAGGCTGCAAGTTGGGAACTCCAATGAAGGTTTTGATGAATTCCCCCAAAGAAGCTGGCTGGCTGAAGCAGAGATGGAAATTCTTCCTTGTGACTGCTGAAATCATCAGTTCTCCCTTCAAGACCTTCAACTGATTAGATAAGACCTCTCTCATTGCTGAAGGCAATCTTTTTTGTTGATTGTACATGTAATCAGCCATAGATGCAATCAACTGACTAATGATTTAAATCCAGGAAATTTCCTCAAAGTTACAATCAGGCAAATGCTTGCTTGACCAGACAACTGGACACTATAACTTAGCCAAGTTGACACATGAACTTAACCAGCACAAGCACCCACTCAAATTTAAACGTATACACTTATATGAAAAAGAATTAGAAGACAAATCAAACATTATAACATTATATGGCTGAATGTCCCTCTTCTAGGCTTTAAAAAAAGGGAGGGTGCTGTTTGTTTAAAGACTACAACAAACCCTCATCAAATTTCAGGACAGGCTGAACATTATTTTGCATTTCAACATTATTTTAATTTCCACCTTGAAATATTCTTTCTTTGAATGGTGGATACATGAATATAGGTCATACTTTCGGTAGAGACATATATCCATACAGTTTATATTAATATTGCAGCAACAAAGATGTACAAACATCTCTTTAAATACTAAATTGGATATAAATGGATATTGTATACCTTTAACCATACAGTAAACGCCCTAGAAAAAGTAATCATTTAATGGAGTTCTCATATAAAACAAAAAAGAAAATGTGCTTTAATCTTAAAAATTACTTATTTCATAATTTAGCTGCTTTTGAGGGTTTGCATTCTGTTGGCACAGGCTATCTTAAAGTACTGCATACATTACCTGAACTCTCAGTACATGCCCTAATTTCTAAACATTTACTTCAATAATGTATGCCAGGGTATACCTCAGTACTAAGGTTGCCAAAAGCCAGATTATTCTAGAACTAGATGAGAGTGGCTTGAGAGTACAGATGGCAAATGACCAGATGGCTCCTCAGAAAACTGCCGAAGACCTTTTAAGCCAGTCCATGTGTGGTGCACACCAACAGAGAATTACAGATCAGAGACTAATGAGATACCAAAAGTATCGTTACAATATTATTTTTGTTAAGCCAGAAATAACATTTCAACTTTATAGAACGTGAGTTAAAATATATCTTATTCTTTACTTCCCTACAGAAAAGAAATTAGTAAAATCAATTCTATTGCATAGCTGGTGTAAGGCACACAGTAGATGCTTCATGTGCACTTACTGAATGCATGGCCTTGGTATGAGGAAGTGGAAACGGTTATACATAAACAATTCTATGCTTTCCTGGGTGGGAGTTTGAGTATGTTTTATTTAGTTGGTTTGCATATATGAAGTTGAAAGAGGTAAGGTTGGTTGAAGGGTAATTCTTTCTTGATGAAAGAATATAAAAAGTATACACAACTCAGCTATTGCTTAAGCAAACTCAGCTATTCATTCCTGATCTACAATGCAAATAGCATATAAAATAAGATTTCATTAAAGAGTGACTGTCACATCCAGAGGAAAGAGAATGAAGACCTGCTATGCAGTATTATTAGGTATATTGAGTTTGTTGTCACCAAGATCAACAAAATACTTCTTCAAAGGACTAGACACTGACTTAGAAATAGTTTTGCAACACAGAACACTCCTATGATATATTCTTTCATTTTATTGTAATGGGGTTATCTTATAGAATAAATGAATAACAATTTATAGACGGCTTCAGCAAACACTAATCAGAAAGCACCTGTGATAACTGATGATGTTTTTGAGAAAAAGGAAAAGTTAGAACCTTTGCAACATGTGATATCTCCACAACACAAAATAACTCCATGTCAGAGGGCCTGGGGTGGGACTTGCCCTATAGTCTTGGTGTTTCAATTGAGGCCCTACTGCTAAGGACTAATACCTATAAATGTTAAACACAGATACTGGTCACATCCCTGCAGGACTTGCTAAAGATGGCAACATTGGCCCTGAGATTCTTACCATCACCCTCTATTACACCCTAAATAAGAAAAGGATAGAGACTGACTAGAAAGGAAGAAATCCACAGGAATAAATGTACATGTTCCTTGTAAAGCTTTCATAGAGCTTTGGAATTCTTGCCTGAAGGGGACACTGGCACCTCTTTTCACAAGCCGGATGACTGCTGAGCTGTTAACACTCAAAAGCCTATCTCCTACTCCCCTAGAACAGAGCGCAGAAGAGTTCTGGGACAGCCTACTGCATGCTCCCTCTCCCCAAGAAATATGGGGTATAGATCCTGGGGGATGCCCTGACTTTGAGACTCTGAAGGTAGGAGACCATCTGAAGTTGTCCACATGGCAGCACAAACAAAAAGGGCAGCAATGGAAACAGCTGCCATATATACCATTTGGTAGGGAAATGATACCTGATGTCTTCCTGTGGGTTAGAGGAGGGGGGTCAGGCTTCTACTGTTTTGAAAGAACTATGCTCCAGAGGCCTGACTTCAGGATAAGGGGCATATGCCTGGTGTAGGAGCTGAGAGAAGTTGATTAGGGGACACCCAGAGAGTGTTTCATCTACGACAAGGAATAACTCTTTGTGAAGTACCCACAGGAGTAACTCAAAAGCGCGTATCTGTGGATTGTAAAATGGTGCAGCCATTGTGGAAACGGTTTAGTGCTTCCTCAGAAAGTCGAAGAAAGAATTACCATATAACCTGGCAATCCCTCTTCAAGATACATACTCAAAAGAAGGAAAGCAGGGACTTGCAGATATTTGCATACCAATGTTCAGAGTAGTATTAGTCACAAGAGCCAAAAGCTGGACACAATCGAGCTGTCCATCAGCAGATGAATGGATAAACAAAATGTGACATATACCCATAATGGAATATTATTCAGCTGTAAAAAGGAATGAAGTGCTGATACATGTGACAACATGGATGAACCTTGAAGGCATCACATTGAATGAAATAAGCCAGACATAAAAGGACAAATATCATATGACCTAACTTACATGAAATACCTGAAATAAGCAAATTCATAGAGACAGAAAGCAGATTACAGGTTACTAGGGGCTAGGTTGGAGGGGACAGGAAGTTATTGCTTAATGGGTGCTGAGTTTCTGTTTGAAGGGATGAAAAAGTTTGAGCAATGGATGGTGGTGACAGCACAATGTTGTGAATGTAATTAATATCACTGGATGGTATACTTAAAAGTGGTGACAATGGAAAATTTTGAGTTACAAATGTGTTATATAATAAAAAGCTAAAATAAAAAAAAAGAACATACCTATGTGTCATATAAAAGAGCTGGCAATTTGCTGTTGTCTGACAGAACACATTTGACACCCAAGACCCTCAAACAGCATTAAGCTAAGCAACACGCCATTTGCCCTTTTCATCCCATCCTTTCTCCAAGGCCCCACTTCAGGAGATCACAGGAAGGGTAGGAGGCATGGAAGTGGATGTGTCTGGTTTATTGAGCAGTTTGGACTCAGTAGTATATCACAAGGGAACAGTTTTAGTTCTCCTTCAAGTATTAGTTTCCAACACACCTTTTTCTTCCCCTTGTTGACATCTGGGCAGACACCATGGCTTTCTGGCTTGCGGTTATTTTCTCCTGGTACAGTTAGAATTTCTTATTTTTTCCCTTGCATGTTATAATCCTGCCATAGGAATGGCCTATCTAAGCACAGCACTGAAGGTAGAAACCACAAAAGTAAAGAATTGATTCATCTATGTAAAAATAAAACATTTTAATATATCCAAAGCTTCATAAATACAAGTGAAAGGCAACCTGCAGAAATGGAAGAAATATTTGCAACATATACAACAAATGAAGATTTAACAAGGTAACTCACATACCAGTGGGGTTAGCTGTCCCAGGTTCAATTAGCTCTCACGATGTGACCCAGTAGCTGTGTGACCTCAGGTGATTTGCTTAACCTCTCTGGACTTCAGTTTCCTCATCTATGAAGTTGGATTAATACTATTACCTACATCAGTGGGTTGTGAGAAGATTAAATAAGCTATTCACATAAAGTACTTAGCACAGTGTCCAGCAAAGAGTATGTACTAAAAAAGAAAAAAAATCAGCTTTTTATCCTCTCTCCTCATCACATCAAATCTCCAAGTGGCTATTTATGGGTAGTATTAATTTAAAAGCACCTTCTTCGTTTTTTTTTTTTTTTTTTTTTTTTTTTTTTTTTTTTTTTGATGTGTATTGCCCTACTTTCCCACAATTACTATGTGTTAATTTGGGAGAGAAAATATACAAACTATTTAAATTAAAAAGTAAGAATTAAGACATTTGTGAGTCTATGCCAACTGTACAAAGTAGAGAAAGGCAGCTGCATGCTTCTTACATGAGCTGGAGTTCATCATCCTGTTTAGCTTGTTACATGTAATGTCCTTCAGAGTTACTGAATAGGCAAAATGGTTTTCTTCCAACATAGGCAAGAGCCATTTGTCATTCATTGATAGAAATAAATATCTGAATGTGAATAATGTTTCCAGTGATCGGTATACACACACACACACACACACACACACACACACACACACGACATGCAAAGGACATAAAAGCCCTAAGAAACATTCCAGAAAGCAAATTGGGCATTTTGTATCACAGCTTCATGCCATGGTATCATGTCAGGCCTGACTTGTTTATCATATCACCTCATTCACACTAATGAAAAATTACTTCTAGGACTCAGTTTCCTTTACTGGCACCGTCATTCATTCTGGGCAACAATTTTATTAAAATAGGGCAAATGGAAAGATACTGATGTTGTTGTAAGATGAAGCAAAACCACATGAGAGACCCTGGCTCTGGTGCTCATTTAGGTTAGATTGAGTTAAGAGGGAAGAAGCTCTGGGATGTATGTGTCACAGTACTTGAAATGGCTGCTCTCCACAAACAAGCCCAATTTACAAGAAAAGAATATAGAAGGTAGATGGGGGTTCCAGTTCTTAAACTATGTTACTGAGTACACATTTGCTTCTAAACTTTAAAGCAATGCTGAACCGCATTTGGATAGAGTTATAGCATCGCTTTAAACAAACACGCACACCCAGCCACACACACCATGGAGGTAAGCCAGTTGCTCCTGCAGCACAGATGTGCACAAGAATGCTCTAAGTGATTAAGATGGGGCTTTAAAGTTAGTTAATTAGAAACATCTCTCCTATGATCAACAGTGATACTAACTATAGAGTTTTGATTGGTGGAGATTTGATCTAAAATTAGGGAAGTGTGGACACTGCCTGGACTTGCTCTTGGGCTGTAGAATTGCCTTACAAAGGCCCTTCAGTATCTAAACTCCCTCAGCCAGGTCTAACTGTTTTAAAAATGGGATTCTGCACACCTGACAATATTAAGCTGGGCTTCTGGTGTAGCATTTACGCTTTCTTGGAAGGAAAGATCACAAAAGTCCTAAGTGTAATATTTCAAAACCTATCTTGATGGAAAGAAATCAGTGTCATTATAATAACAACACACCACTCTGCTCTGATTTTGGCATGATCCTTTCTCAGAAGGACATAGACAGTTGGGAGGAGAGAACACAATAAAGTATAAGAAACTGTTCAGCATAGAGCTTAGCTCGAGAGGCTTAACAAAGTTTCAGTTTTGCAGAAATCAAGGTGATTGCTAGAGAAAGTGAACCTACAGATGTATGATAAATGTGCTTATTATTAAGTTCAAATTTTATTTTTCATAAGACTTAGTACATCTCAAATTCTCAATCTAGAGGTTATACTGGAAAAACATTTCTGCCATTGGAGATTTTAAAGTTACAGTCACATGAGTGTCCCAAGGGTCAAGTGAGGCTGCTTCCCATTGGCCTCAATCCCTGAGCCCAGTCACATTTGTAGAAAACACAAGATTATGCCTACTTTCCTGGGACCAGGTTTGTAAGACCATGCCTCCACTGATTAGCAGGAAAATCCAACGTCCCTGGATTACCAAAGAATGGGACAATTTAGGTCATTCTCTAACAAATATGTTACTCTTCCATTTGAGAACAATATGGATACACTCTTTAAATGCGCCTGCTAGGATTAAAGAAGCTGCTGGTGCTCATGACAAAGGAACTTATGTGCAAAACATGGACCTTCCATCTTGTTTTATTTATATTTTTGTTCACAACTCCAGAGAGGTCGATAACAATGCCAACTAAATTTCCCTCTCACTGAAGTGTCACATATGTCCTAGAAACAGGGCTGGGAGGAGGGAGGGATAAGGCATGTGTGCAAAAAATCTTCAGTAGGAGGGGAGGTGTAGCAAGGTTTCTTTAGAACTAAACTGTCTTGGATTCAAATCTTGGGGTCACCACTTAATATGTCAGTAATCTTCAGTCACTCAAAAGAGCTGGTTGTGAGGTTTCGGTTTTTCACTTATTAAATGAGAACAACCTTGTAGGGTTATTTTAAGGATTTGTTGAAATGGTGTATGTATAACTCATGCATAACAGAGACTCTGCATCAATAAATCCATTTCACAGTGAGATCACTTGCTCTAGAAAGACAACACCACCCTGCTTAGCCTGCATAAGCTGGTTGCTTATGTTCTGGGTATCATTATTAGTGAGTCTCCCCATAAAGTCCTGGAATTAGTTGATTGCTACAGATATTTTCTTGTATTTATTTTGTATATCTGCTCAATAGCCCCTTTGAATTCCTCATCTGGCACTGGTGGCTAGCAATCACACTAGTGATCTAAAAACCTCCCAGACACCAAAGTAGCCAGGAAAGAAAAGACAATGAGGTAACAACAACCCACCCTCCCTGATCATCTGTTTCCCGTCTTCCCATCATTCTTGATTGGTACATCTGCACTCAAAGAAAACCATGAAGAAGTAAGAAAAACCTGGTTGAGGTATATGATTTAAGCTGGGTGTTAAGTGCAGTGTCAGTTGAGAATTGACTATGTAAGAACCACGGCTGCAAAGTTCAAGGAGAAAATGAACAGGAAAAGAATCCTATGACTAGAAACCAACATCAAAATTTTCATTCTTAACAATGTTTTCCCTTGTTCCATTTCTTTTAGTCAAAATACTATCAGTCAAAATTTGTACTAGAGTACTGAATAGTTTTCAAGTAGGTAGGCAGATATTAACTTCCTATGTGTTATTCTCCATGTTTAAAGGCTATCTTGGCTAATATCAGAGAAAGTAAAAGAAAAATGCTGGAAACACTGTTCCTTTTGACATAATGTGTGGTGATTCCTTTTAACTTTCCTTAACTGCAAAAGATTATTTGGGTAAAGTACAAAGAACAACTTAATGGTATTGTGGAATAATATTAAGGTTTTATTGATTTCATTGAAGAACGTTCTCTGTATAAATATTAATACATTCATCAGCTTGGCAAAACCACAGTGACTTTAGTTGTATGCTAGGATTATGGGGATGAACTGGCTTGAAAAAGCTGCCTAGAGTAGACTTTATATTGTGTTTACAGAAATGGATATTATCCTTCAGGAAAAACATACAAACTACCCATAATGCTTTTTCTAGAAAACTTTTATACATTTAGTAAAGCCTGATGGAACAATTCCTGCAATTTTAAATCATGGGGGAGACTCTGAATAATTTTCAGGACGTAAAGCATGAGCCCCCACCCCTGTTTCTAAATCACCAGTGATTGCCTTGGGACCTGAGTGGGCTTCACAGAGTCCTTGGAACCCTTGTAATTGTATGGAAAATTGTGAATGTATATGTGTGTGCGTGTGCGCACGTGCATGCATAGATGCGCACACAATTATTTGCATTTTTTTCTAGAGAAAGAGACCATAGATTTCATCTGATTTCCAAAGGAATTTATGACCCCCCATCCCCACATTATGTTGAGTAGAATTTATTCAGTCCACAAATATATCTTATAGGACTGCTCTTTGTTAAGAATTATGCCAAGCACTGGAGAACATGGAAGACTTGGTCCTTGACCTCTGCAGCTTAGAGTTTAGCAGTTGATTTGAAAATGGGAGTGGGAGATGGGATCATATATCTGACCCATTCTGCTAATTGTTCTTTCCTCCTAACCCAGCTCTACCCCATCTAATCATCTTCCTCAGATTTTACAATCTCTTTGAAAAAAATTCTCCTCCATATAACCCATATTGAATCCCCTCACCGCAACTTACCCGATGTCCCTCAACCAACCAGAGGTTTCCTCTCTACTTTTATCCTCAGTCTTATCCTGAAAGGTCCAGGTCAAGTCTCACCTTCCTCAAGACACTTTCTCTAGGACTCCTGAACACTGATACTACATAAGCTCTGCTGGTTTCAAGTACCTTAGTTTTCCCTACACAACTAAAAAGTAAACTCTGGAAAGCAGGAGCCATGCCTTAACACGTGACATTTTTGTGTTCCTGCCTACTTAGGTCTGCTCTAAATGTTACCTTGTTTCCTGCTAGAGAAGATGAGTAGACTTAAAGCTGTCTCACTAACCTTGATTAAAACAGAGGCGGAAGGAACCTCTCAGAAGGAAATTTGAAAGAAAATGATATCGAGGAAGTAGAGGAAAATAAAGGACAAGAGAAGAGTCAGCAAAAAAACCATGTGTGAAGGGAGAAAGGAAGCAAAGTGTGCAGTTGAAACTATAGCACAGGTGCTGGGCTCTCCATGGAAGGTGATTCCAGAAGCACCACAAAGCTCTAGGAGTATTCTCAGACCTTAGGAGGTAGGCACAACGCTGTTGCTAATTGCTTCAGAAGAGAATCCTCACAGAACTTGTTCATTTCCGGGAACAAAGCTGTAGCCAAGCTAAGTAAGCAGCACGTTGTCTTCGTACAGCATGGATCTTAGTGTGAAATGGAGTCTGCCAAGATTCATAAATGTACCCACTTCTGTTCATTTCAGTGGGAATGAACGTTACTGCCAGACAAAGCTCATAATGCTGTGAATCTTAACTGTTTTAAAATACTGGGGAGTTTTAAAATTCTATTAATATCTGGGCCTCACCTCATCCCCAGAGACTCTGTTTCAATTGATCTGGGATGGGGCCTGGCACATTTTTTTTTAAATACCAGATGATTCTAAAGTGCCACCAGAGTTGAGAACTGTAGCTGAAATTACCATTTCGAAAGAAAATTCAGGGGTGGGGAGTGTACAGGTGCTGTTTATCTCTTCTTTCAAGGGAAGGCTATAGCCTTGGAAGAGAAAATAGATCGAAGGAGCAAACAGGTGGGTACATGGACAGTACGAAGAGTTAGTTTTATAGGCTCCAGTAAGGGAAAGAATGCATTAGAAAAAGTGCTTTTCATGAAGCCTTGTAAGAGTATGCCTAATTTGCCAACATCATCAAGAAGTTTTTAAACTAAATTTTAGAAGGGTGAGAGGGACAGAAGTACCCAGAAATAACGACAAAACCTGAAACTGTGGCAGATAAAATAAAGCAGCAAAGTGGTAAAAATGAAAGTATCAGGGAAATATTAAAGGGAAGCCAACCGGGATGAAAACTTTGAGCCACAGGAGTCTATGAATCAACAGCCAAAGTTTGAACAAGAAACCGATTTAACTTGGAATTTTCATGCAACAAGGTAAATATGCTCTTAAGGGGGTATTAAGATGACAGAAGGAAATGGGGACTGGGAGGCAGTGTAGTGGCTGGGTAAATAGTGCAGGCTTGGGAGCCTGAGGATTCTAGGTTCAAATCTGGGCCTTATCACTTATTAGTGGCATAGCCTTGGGAAAGTTACTTAATTCCCCAAACCCCAGTTTCCTCACAGGTAAAATGGAGAGAATTATATCTGCCTTATCATGTTATTGTTAGCATAATCGTTAATATCAACTGAACTTGTAGATGTTAACAGCTTAGTACCAAATGTGACACACAGTAAGTACTCAATAATACTATCTTTTAATGTCATTGTTATTATAAAAAATAAATCCTGACCAAAAGGGAAACTTTGTTCCAAAGGAAAAAAAAGACATGCCCAAAGGAGAGAACTATGTTATCAAAGGAATCATAATACTTACCTGGTAGATCACAAACCCAAGGGTGGAGGCACTTTGGAGAAAAGAAAGAGTGGTAATATTTTTTTGTAAGTGCACCACAGACTGCCAGGCAGACAGAGGATGTTTAGGGTACAGAGATTACGTAACTGGCACAGAAGCAACATAAAGTAGTGGTGGGGAGACTTCAACCAGGAGGACACCATCTGGAAGTCTTGTTTGGCAAAAGCACAACATGGAGTAAATTCTTGACTTACTTTGCTAGCAGTTTAAGCTCAAAGACGGCAGATGAAGCAAGTAGGGAAACTACTTTTCTGGACTTAAATCAGACAAACTGAGATGGACAGTGAGTAAGGAGTGTGGAAATAATCAGGAACCTAAAAGAAAGTTGCCACTTAGCATCGTAGCAACAGAGGGGAAAAAAAAAAAACGGAGACTAAATAGGCTTCGTTAAATGCTCTCCATTTCATAAAACCTGAAAGAAAAGATAGGTGTTATCCCATGGAAAAGATGGTACAGAGGTGTGAGAAGTACAAAAAATGGTCTGGATTATAAAGTAATGGATAATTCCAGAGAGATAAAAAAAGAGGGAAGATGTCTGAAAGCAGTAGGGCCTCACAAGACAGGTGCAGGTTGTGAAGACCATGTACATACAGAGCAATCCTGAGAAGAGGACGTCTTTAAGCATCCAAGATTATTACACAGCCAGAATGTACATGTGCTCTCTGTTGCATCAACAGGCTAGAACTAGGGTGAATGGCTATAAGTTACAGAAGCCCATTTTGGATCCATTTAAGGTGTAACGTGTGAATGAGAAGAGCTGTCCCACTGAAATCACTGACCACTAAAATACCCGCCAATGAAAGTTTCTCGGATTACGTTTCCAATCTCTCCCTAAATTAGAACATAGTCCTAGGCACAGCAATAATACAAGCCTGTCTGGCTTCCAGGCTTCGGCTGCACCCCCACTTCAACTGCATCCCCCTTCATTTGCACACACACACACACACACACCACAGCACGCCCCTCTGTTTTTATTTATCTGTCTCCTGTGCTGGCCTATAGGCAATAAGGATGATTCCACCTTGCTCACATTTGTACTGCAGCACCTAATGCTAAGCCGGGCACTGAAATAGCTATTCATTTGCTTTAAATTGGAATTCAGACAAATGGTCGTGGTCTGTGTCTTAGGGGTCATATTTTTGTTGCAGTTGCAAGAGAACAAAAGTGGTGGCTGCTTGATGTCACACTGTTTTATATCCATCTCTAAGACCATTTTCTCAGACTATTCTATTTGGAAATGGAAAAAAATCCCATTTTTTAAAAAATTGAACTTGCTGATGCTCCTCATTCCATCCTACTGGAAGTACTACAGTTTCATTAAATGTTTCATTTTTAACTGGAGTTCAATTAAAGTCAATGTTCTGAACATTCCTCCATCCTCCTTTAAATTACCTGGCACCTGAGCCACTGTTTTGTTTTATTATGTTTTATTTTGTTTTAGAGGGGAGTGGTGGTGGTTGGGAGTTACTACTTTAGGTGACAGCTTGAAACAAATTCCTTTACCTCGAGGAATGGTCTCTCAAGTATTTTCCTCAAAGTTCACTGACAAGGAAATTTATCCATTCTGATGTATAGCTTAGCCATATCTTCTACTCATCTGTGATGATAGATAGCTCAGCAACCTTCAACAGAAATGGTTTTAAAACTCAAATATAGCAAAAATAGTCTATATTTCTTAAACAGCATACATGGGATAACTTTCATTTCCTTATTCAACAGACCATATACCTTAAAAAGACATTAAAATTTTAATCAGTGTTACAATTTAAATATACAAATGACCACAGTAATAAAATTTTACAGTAAGAAAGAATCATCACTAGGTATCTATATGTGAAATGCAAAGAACACACTGGACATCAATTCACAAGGGAACTTAATTTAACACTTGACAGATGTGTAGAACCTTTGAGCCACATTCATATCTGTCAAGTTTCAAAGAGTCCAGTAATAATGGTGTTAAGTAAAAGAAAGTTTAAAGACTGTCTTCATTTCAACAGTTTTGAGACTGTATTGGCTTATAGTCTAGTTAGAAATATTCCTCAAAAGATAATAAAGGAAATATTACATCAATGTAGTTACATCATATTTACCTTAAAAACTCACAGTCTTTTCAATCCACTCAAGATTTTTTAATGTTGTTTTGCTAAACGGAGGTGCAAAGAAATGGGCATTTGAAAGCAAAGAGGATACTCTAAATCACCTAGCACTTCCTTACTTCACTACATCTTTTTATTAAACTAATACCAGGATACGAGAGCATGTATTTTCCCGGTTGGTGGAAATCCCTCTAATCAGAATATTTACAATTGATGCCTCCTTTAACTAGACTCCTTTTATACTGCACACAACACAGAGGGAAATGCTATCATAACACTTCAATAGTTAAGTGACTTTATGAGAAAAATAGTTCCAAATGTTTACTAAAACCTTCCAAACCGCACCAAAGCACATTATCGTAATATTATGTTTCCCCATTGCCTCCATTATTTAAGCTTGCCTCTCTTGAAATAATACTTGGATGGGAAACTTAGGTTTATGTAATGTATAACTTGTTTCAAAAGGAAAAGCCTTGGCTGCATAATTATTATATATGTAGAGTTGCCAGATAATTTTATGTTTTAAAATAGCTTCTCTTCATTAATTGACAAAAGAGTATACTTAAAGCCTTTGGTTACTGCAGCTTTTGGACAGAACTTTTTTCTTTTTCCTTTCTGCCTCCCAAACCTAAGCTATCCAAATAGACATTGTATAATTGTATCAAACTGAATACTGAACACTAACAAAAATGTCATAAATAATTATGTAACATATTACTTTAAAAGATAACCATGTTTTGGTACAGTATATGCAGTCAATATACACTGCATATCATTTATCAAATTACCATAATAATACATTCCAGTGGTTCCAGGATCAAAAAGAACCTTAATGGCAGATTAACATCGGATTCAGCACAATGTGCTTCCTCTGCAAGCCTAAGTGGCTCCATTTTAAGTGCTTCCCCAACAGGCTTTAGGGTGTAATATGTTAATATTTTCTGAAGGAATAAGGACTTCCAGTCATTACACAAAAAGTAAATCAAATATTCTATATTAGGATTATAACTATGCCTTTTAAAGATCATTTTTGTGTGTCATTATTTTTACCCTGAAAATTTTAACTAACTATAGTGACGGTTCAAAATAAATTTTAGAAAAGCTAGGATAGTGTTGATTCTGTTCCTGTAACGGGATCTCAATGGAGAGTTTTCACAAGATTAATATGGATTTATTCATATTTTATTGTTTCTTAAATTTTAGACTTTTTAGCTTACATTTAAATGTTAGTATAAGCGTTCACTCTTTAGTAGCATTTTTATTGTTGTTCTACATAAATGCTGAAGTGGTTTGATTAAGGCTTAGTGATGTTTAAATAGCAACTTTCTCCACTGTTATTTTAAAAGCCTAGTCTTTTGACTCCTTTGGCTTTTTTAAACACATAGCATCTTCATCAACTGCACTGGACGGTCTATTATTGACAGAACTGATTGGAAGACAATAACTTGTGATGAAAAGTCATTTGATTGATAATAAACACTGCATGTTATTTATAAAATCATATGAAGAAAACACTTTTGTCAGGCTCTTAATTTGAACAAAATATGTATATAGGTTTAGACTCTAAGAGTTGATAGTTTTATTTATGACTTTACAGATTACATCAGTGACATATGAAACAAGTAGGAAAATATATTGAGATGGGATTATGTTTAAAACGGGCTTCTTTAATGTATCATACTTTTGAAATGTAAAGATATTTTAAGGTATATTTAAGAAATATTTTAGGAAATCAAACAAGGTAATGACAATTGCAGCATTGTGCGTACTGTCAATGATAAAAATAAAGCCATTTTGGTGATACGATATTCCACACAAATATGTTTCAGAAAACCATCTCAACATGTAACACAACACTCATCAATGTTTCAGGACAATAATTTTCTAGTTTACTGTCAAACCTTTTTAAGACATTCATGATGCACTCAGACAAAAAGAAAAAAGGATTCTGGAATTCTGGCAATTTGATAAAAGAGATTTATAAAGCTCCACTTAATCCAGTGATTCAATTCTTTAAAACTCATTTTGTCACACAACATTTCAATGGCTAAATGCCTTTTGAAGAAAAAACAATTCCACTACTTCCATTTAAGACGTGTGTGGACTCAACATCAGAAGTATTCAGTGCAAATCTCAGCTCTGCCACTTACTGTGTGACCTTGGTCAAACTATCAATCTTTCTAAGCCTCAGTTTCTTCACTGAGCAAATGTTGATGATAATACCTACAATTTGAGAATTAAATGATGTTTATGCCTGGCATATGACCAGTGCTCAAGAAATGTTTCCCTCTAACCCCACCTCCACCTTTTTCCCACAATAATCATTCACTGTGGTGAATGGCCATATAAAATAAATAACCAAGAATATTATTTTCCTATGGTATGAGTTAAAGTTTGGAAATATTACATTACTTGTACCAACAATGAGTGTTCCTACTTCTTTACATCCTTGCCAACACTTGTTAATTTTGAGTTTTTAAAAATCCTAGTGTTTGTGAGTGGTATCTCATAGTTTTAATTTGTATTTCGCTAATGGTTAATGGTGCTGAGAATCTTAAAATATATTTATCGGAGATTTGAATATCATATTTGGAGAAATGTCTATTCAAATTCTTAGTCCATTTTTGCAATTGGATTGTTCGTCTTTTTGTTGTTGAGTTGTAGGAATTCTTTATAAATTCTGGATACTAAACCCTTATCAGATATGTGGTTCCCAAATATTTTCTCTGTTTCTATAGGTTGAATTTTCACTTTCTGGTTAATATTCTTTGATGCACTAAAGTTTTTAATTTGGGTGAAGTTCCATTTATCTTTTCTTTTGTTGCTTGTACTTTTGGTGCAAAATCTAAAAAATCTGTTGCCTAATACAAGGTTCTGAAGATATTTCCCTGTTTTCTTATAAGAGTTTTATAGTATTATCCCTTATATTTAGGTCTTTGCTCCATTTTGAATTAATTTTTGTATTTGCTGAGAGGTAGAGGTCCACACTCATTCATCTGCATGTGGACTTTCAGGTGTCCCAGCATCAATTTCACCACAGAATTTCCCTGTTATTGAGAATCAACTGGCCAGAGATATGTGGATTTAACTCTGGACTCTCAATTCTATTCCACTGAGCTATATGTCTATCTTTATGCCAGTACCACACTAATTTAATTACTGTAGCTTTCTAGTTAACTTTTGAAATCAGGAATGTGAGTCCTCCAACTTTGTTTTTTTCAAGATTGTTTTGGCTATTTGGGGCCCTTTGCAACTCCATATGAATTTGAGGATCAGCTTTTCTATTTCTGCAAAAAAGGCTGCTGGGATTTTGATAGGGACTGCACTGAATTTGTATATCACTTTAGGCAGAACTGACATCTTAACAATATTAAGTCTTCCAACATGGGATGTCTTTCCATTTATAGGTCTTTAATTTATCTCAGCAATGTATTACAGTTTTCAGTGTATAAGCCTTTCACCTCCTCGGTTACATTTATTCCAAGTTTGGTGGTGCCTCAGAAAATTAAACACAGAATTTCCATATGACCTGGAAATTCCACTCCTAGGTATATAACCCAAAGAACTGAAAGCAGGGACTTGGGACAGATATTTGTACACAATGTTCACTGCAGCATTTTTCAAAATACCCAAACGGTGGAAGCAACTCAAGTGGCCATCAACAGATGAATGGATAAACAAATTATGGACTATACATATAATGGAATATTATTCAGCTGTAAAAAGAAGTGAAGTGCTGGTACATTCTGTGAGGTGGATGAACCCTGAAGACATCATGTTGAGTGAAAATAAGCCAGACACAAAAGGACAAATATTCTATGATTTCTCTTATATGAAATACTTGGAATAAGCAAATTCATAGAGACACAAAAGCAGAGTAGTGGTTGCCAGAGGTGGTGGGAGGGAGGAGGGATAGGGAGTTATTGCTGAATGAGTATGAGTCTGGATATAGGTAGTGGTGAGTGTTACACAGTATTGTTGATGTACTTAATGTCAAAGAATTATCCACTTAAAATGGTTAAAATTATTTTTATGTTGTGATATCCTACCACAATTAAAAATAAATAAAGTTTTAAAAGTTTGGAAATATTGCCTTCACTAGGCAGTGAATTCTTGTTATATTAGCTTTGGTAACAGAGACCTACCAGTAGAATCCATCTCAGAGAGATACACAGCATGTTACCCTGTAAGAAGGAGTTAGTCTCACACATCACTGACAGTTCTAAAAAGGTTTTGCTCCATCAATAGTTTAAAAACCAATAATACAATTCTCTCTATGCTTGTAGAATATCCAACAACATGAGACAAGTGTTGTAGTTTCCTTTTAAGCAATTTACCCATTATTGGGTAAATTTGCAATGATAAGAAACAACTACAGTGTACCCAATATTGTATGCAATAAAACATCCAAAATAATTATGATAATATTGTTCCTGCTCTTGGAGAATCTTATGGGAGGGAGGGGAACACTGCAACAATCATAAAGACTCGGAACCACAAAAAATTATCCCTTATTTTTTTCTGTCCCTTACCATACACACAGTTTTAAAACAACACTGTATAGGAAATTTAACTTGGATTCCTATATATCATATTAAAATTAAGGATGGCATATGGATTTGAGATTATTTTCTAGAGGAGCATGAGATAGAGAAAAAGAACCTATATGATGATAAACATAACATGTAAAAGGGTCTTTGTTTTTAACTACTTTCTGTCAGAAAAATCATTATTTTCCTCGGCAATTATGTAAATTTTATGACTGTGGTGACAACAGTATTGATATTTATACAGTATTTGAAATCTGATAGGGACCGAAGAAATTAATTTTATCCCCTCATTTTTCAGGTCTGGAGCCAAAGTTCTAAAAAGCATCTCTTCCCAAAGTGTATTCTGGAAAACATTGGTACCTCAAGATTTTAATAAATGTTATATGAAAAAATTTCTGTGGTTAAATGAGTTTTGGAAATACTGGATTATAACGTTAGACATTTATTTATTGTAGGAATTCTCAGTTAAAAATGCAAACATGTTTATGAATAATCACAGGGAGGTAAAGCATGTGGTGCCACCCACCATCCTTTTTAAAAGGAGGATTTCAGGGACTACATGTATAGAGTGCATTACAGGAAACACTGTCCAAGAATATTTAACTCACTGATAGGATGAAGTGAGTTCCATGTCAAGGTTGGGGTTAGAACAAGGTCTTCTGGCTTTTATGCTAGGGAACTTTCTACTATCCTCACTCTGATAAAGCCTTGAAAGGATAAGAACAAACTTGAGTTTTCCTCTAAAGTAAACAAATGTGGCTCAATATATTCTGTTGAGTATTATTTGTTTTTTTTTCAATATTGGAAGATAAAAATATATTTTCTGAGAAATATGCACAACTCAAATTTTCCATTTGCTTACTTTTCCTGTGAATAATGCCATCTCTTTGATATCATCCCACATGGTCACAATCTTTCCTGACTTCTGTTTTTAAATGGAGGTTTTCAGGCCAGCACTGACCTTAGCTTTCTTAAATTTCTTTCAATTGGCACAGTTTCTTCTTAAAGGTAATGCAGTGATTTGAAGGTTTAGAAACTGGTACATTGGAAAATGCTCGATGAAATTTTATTGATGCTACTTGTATGACTGGAAAAGCTATGGCAGATTTGCTGAGAACTTAGTTTGCTGAGTGAGACCCAAACGGCTTCCATAATTTAACACTCTTCAGGGAGCACAGACTAAGGGATGGGTGGGGCCAGGAGAGGGGTGGACCCACAGCCCTGTCCACTGGACAAGGTGTACTACAGTTCAAAGTAGAAAACACCCAATATTCAGTTTTAATGTTTATATGCCTGTACATGCAAGTATGGATGCATATGAGTATGACAGGAGAAAATAACATCTGTACTACTTTTCAAATACAATGAATTCTTGTAGCTACTGTTTTAAATAGACTGTTCCCTCAAGATTGTTTCACTTTATTATTACTCATTTCTACGTGGGTTAATTGCACTTGCTTGACATTGTTCATTTATTTTACCAGATCTATGTCATCTTCTAAAATAATTTTTAAAAATGTTTTAAATGTTTTTTTATTCTTTTACCCTACATGGAGGTCTAGGAGTCTAAGTCTGTTTTTTAAGGACACACTTGTCTCGTCAACTTGGTACAATAAAAGAATCTATGCCAGTGAGCTATATATGTTACTAAGACCCTAAAAGTTCATGGCCATAATGATAAGAGGAGCTTGCAGTAAGGTGTCAGAAAATCCAATAACTGGAATGAAAGAAAAGAAACAGAAAAGAAGACAGGATGGAGCAAAATAAGGGTTTATAAGGAAAGAAGCTTAACTAGGTAAACGTCTAGAATCCTGAGGGTGGGAACTAAAAAGGGAGACTTCAAAGAAAGGACTCAATTATGAGATGATGGGGCACACCTGTCAGTGATTCAATCTCCTTACCCAACATTGAAAGTATAGCACATGACTATCAGACAATGAGGTAGATTTATCATTTTCATTTTACTAAAGAAATACCCTGAAATTACATCTCTTGTAAAAGGTACTCCAATTGTGGATATCACTGAAAATATTTGAGTACATTTTTGTATTTGTCTTCAGAGTTTGTCAGATACTTCATTCATTCATTCCCTACTCATGACTTTTAGGAAGATGTACTGTGGCAGTTACTGTGCTAGACACTGTTATTGCCCTTGAGAATTTCACAGCCCCATTCACTAGATAAACTAAAATTAGTAAATTTGGGGGTTGAGGCCTTTTATTTGAACACACAGCCAGAAGTTAGGGTTCAAAGGAGGCAATGTGGGATGACCAACCTGCATAACATCTTAGGTCACAACGAGTAATAAAGTTGACTGTTTTGGGGAGGGATGGGAGGAGGGTGTGGAGGACAGGAGGGTTCCAATACTATTCCTAAACAGGATCTCCAAAAATATTTTAAGAAATAACATCATTCAGTAAAATAAGTGTAGTTTTATGAGAACACTCTTTGGAGAGCATCACTCATCTGAATGAATAATTCAATTCAAAAGAAAAATATTCAGTAAATACCTGCCACATACTAGCAGCATACAATCCACTCTCAGATTAGGCTGTATAAAGCAAATCCTTGCTATTAGGAAACTTATGACCTAACAGAAAATAGTTACAACTAACTATAATATAAAACAGACTCTAGGCACCAAATCTGTTCTAACTTTGACCAAATCTTATTCATTATCTTCTATCTGGCATTGTTCTGTGGATACAGCTATGAATAAATATGGCCCTTGACTTCAGAGAGCTCGCAGTCCAGTAAGGACATGAAACAAGTGAAAAGGATGATCTCAGTGCTGTGTGATAAGAATAGGATCAAAGTGGGCCCAGAGCAGGATGGGATCATGTAGGAGGGGAACCTGAGCCATCTAGGGGAGCTCTTAAAAATAAGTGAAAGTGAGCCTGGGACAGGGTGGGGGAAGGCAGGTAGGGAGAGGGGGTCAGGTAGATGAGAAAAGATGAGGAGGTACGAGAGAGAAGGCCCTGCCTAGGGAGCCGGGTTCAGCTGAGCTGGATGTTACTGAGTTTTTGCATGTGAATGGTATGTTGGGGGTGCTGGGGTGGAGGTGGGTGGGTGCAGAGAGAGAGAGAGGAGGAGGGACTGGAGAGACAACTAGGTGCCAAAGCACAAACGCTCCCATATGGCCTGCTATAGAGTTCAGCCTTTGTGGGGATGGCAAGAGCACTCCAATGATTCCCTGTGGGGGTTCTAAGAAGAGATGGGTTTTGGTTGGTATGGTTTTTTTAGGGAAACTTTCAGTGTGATACTTCAGTTCAGGATAGACAGGTTGGGTGAGTGGAAAGAGAAAAGAAACAAAAGGTTCGGCTGCATTCACGCATGGGGAACAGCAGTACAGAAGAGGGAAATCAGTCCAGCATGAAGCAAGCATAGGGCAGTAACTCATAAGAACCACGTGAGAGTAAGGCAAGAGAAAGATTGTGAAAGGGCTTGAGGGGCAGATGTCCTAAGGAACTCAATGCCATTCTGTTAGCCACTTAAGAGAGAGCTTGACCTGGATGAATAGAAAAATAGGAGTACCATTTACAGGGAAATTGAAACAAACAAACAATGACATGAAAGCAGAGGGGAAGAAAGAGGAAGGGGAGCTGGTCTTAGAAAGAATATGAAGAGTTCAGCTTGGGCATGTCTTGTGGATTCATGATAACACCTCCTACTATCCCCAGTACAGAAAAGGTAACTTTAACTTAACCACCGCCTTTTGGTATGTTTTGTGTGGTATGCCAGTTTGTAAAAAAAAATGCCACCTGTACACCAAAAAAATCAATTCAAACACCAAAGGGTTTCATAAAGGCCTTACAACAGCTAACTTGGATTAAATGTTTCCAGGCACAGTCAACACAACCTACGCTTTTTTACATCACCTGATGGGGAAAAGTGTCCATTTCATTTTTTTTTTTCTTTTCCTAATGGGAAATACTTGAATCTCATTTTGAAATGACACATTTTGGGATGGTTAGTTTCTATATTAATTAGAGTCTTTAAAATACATGAATATGTTCAACCAAGTAAAAACAGTGAAATTTTCATTAGAAAATATATAATAAGTAGATCCTTTTTAAATGTAGCTTAGCTTTGTTGACCAGACAATGCTCACATGCCATCCTTTTTACTGTCACTTTCTAGCTAACTGACAACAGTCCTAAATCATCTATTTTGTTATCACTTAACAGAGGAGCAAGTCATTTGAGAGAGGTGGCTGAAAGTTATTTAAAGCTGCCTTGATTTTTGTATATGGTATACAGCCAAACATATGCAGCAACATCGAAAATTATATTGTTGCAGATAAAAGGACAATGGCTTTGAAAACCTTTTAGTATACTCTACCTGTCAAATCTGTGAACTGAGCCCCAGCTTCATACAGGTTTTGTTAGAGCAGTGGTATTTGCTAAATTGTAGCAGGAGACAGATTTCTTTTTCTTTTTGGCTACATAGATCAAAAGGAAGGTGCACACTTGACTTTTAATCCCATTATTTCACATGGCCCAGACAGAACATCAAAGAAAAGGTATGCAGGTTTAACCATTAGCATCAACATAATCCAAAGTTGAAAATCTTTTCCAGATAGCTACTGTACTTTGAAATAGATCACATTTGTGTTGTTCAGAGTCAATAATATTCTCTACTGTACTTTAATTTTCACTGTGCTCAAAAAAGAAAAAAAATCCAAGATACGTGATTTTGCCCTACAGCATGCACGCTTAAGTTTGTAGAGCAATCTAATATTATTAGAGTAAAATGCAATTCACATAAACTTTTTTTCAGTTGCCTCAGCCGTCCATCTCAATTTCATGGAAGGGAGAAAAGTGAGTCAAATGCAGTTGCAAATTGTATTTGAGGAGGGCGATTCTTCTCCACATCTGAAGTCTATTGAAGCTCATGAGTAAGAACTTGGGGAACAAATCCTTTCTGTTCAAAAGATGTGTCAGTGGAGAAATTCTCAGAAAATAGCACACAATTCATCAGAAATCATGCATTTCTTTTTCCAAGCCAGATAATAAAAGAAAGTTGCAGCTCTGAATTCTTTCCAAAAGAAACTAAATCTAACTATGTAAAATGATTAATAAAGATTCTGCATTAGAAAACAAACCATAAGCAGTAGAGACATCCTAGAAAGCCTGGGCATCAGCCAAGCAGAATGGACAATGGCAAAGTAACTGGTAGAAATGTATTGGTGTACAGCCCTGGCAAAAGGGTGCAAAATTCCTCAATGAAAGAATGCTAGTTTTGTGGAAACACGTGGTGGTTGACTTGAGATTTCCTGATGACATTATCGTCATCATTACACCCAGCAAGAACAAATGCTAAGTTTCTAACACTTGCAGTGCACTACCATTATCCTCTGGGGATACAAGGAGGTTAACTGTATGAGATACCATCCCTGCCTTCCTGACTCCTCCACAGGGAAAACAGGGTATGGTGTCTAAATAAACACCTTAAATAAATAATAAATAAAGTAACCCATGCTGAGTGCTAAGAAATGGCATAACTCACAAATACTAGAGAAATTCTGAAGAAGCTCAGTACTAGGAAAAAATGGAGTTATCTTGGAGAAGAAGGAGAAGTTGAATTCAAACTTAAATAGTCTGGTCTTAGCTAAGCATTGAGGAGAAAAGAGGGTATTTCAGGAAAAACAGAAGTTAACTGAAGATCTACTAAAGAAGTATGAGTGCATGCGTGAAATAAAATTGCCCTCACATAATCTTCTCACAAATGCCTCTTTCTCTTATTTTAGCAATGAGAAAACTGAGACTCAGAGTGATTAAAAAATTTGTCTAAGGTCATATATTTATTAAATAACAGATCCAGGTTTTGAACCCAGATCTAGTTCATCTGAAGATCATGCTCTTTCCCTATGCATCAGCTAGAAGGTATAATCCTAGGAAAAAGGTGTAAAGGTAGAAAGAAATGTGGGTGATATACTCGCAGAACCATGACTGTTTCCACTGTTGTTCACGGTGGGGGAAAGCGAGAGTTGAGACAGGCAGGGAGAGAATGTATGGTTTTAAGTGGTAAGTTTAGGACTGCCACCCAAAAGAATTTCAGGAATGCCTCAATTTTGAGGCAAGAGTTCTTGATTCTTTTGAAAACCTGACAAGATCATATAACATAGAAAAGAAAGCAGAAAAGGATAAAGAAGAAAGGTTTTTTTTTTTTTTTTTGAAGGCTGCCCAGTAATCTCTCATGTGTTATTTATTGGAAAAGTTGACCCTAGGGTCCTCCACCATAATTATAGCAACTAAAAAAGGAGGGGGTGGGGATGGGTGTGGAGAGAAAGAAACTAAGCACTTTAAAATGTGTATATTCATTTTCTTTGGGTGAATGTAATATTCCTTTTGAAAATATCCTGGAATGCACACAGTATCTGTCATGGAGTCTCTCTTTCTCTCTCATCGGATTTAATCACATAGTAATCCCTCTCAGGATTATAAATCAGAAGTCCAAATCATTTGGGAAAAGAGATGTTCAAAAACTGGGACTGGGAAGAGTGATTTGAGACAAGAGGTACGTCCTGAAAGCTTGATCCTAAAGGCTGTTAGAAGTGTGCATTCACTCAGAAGAAAGACAAAGACAGCCCTCAAGCAATCTTGCAGAGAAGTCTATTTTATGCTCAGTTAGTAGCCACCCACAACATTTAAATCAATGTTGAGTTCACCTTTCTGAAATTCAGGATGTAATCGTCATGCGAGGATTTTAGGATGCTACAAATTTTCCCAATTTGGGATAGAATTTACACAATTTGAAGATTTCAAAAAATGTCTGTTGAGTTCTATTTCACACTGAGAGTTTTCCAACTACAACAAGACAACTGGTATCACTGTCATCTCTTTACATTTCTAACAATACTCTATGAACTCATGCAAATTTCCAGCTGGTTTTTTTTTGGTCAAATATTTGACAGATATTTCAGCATGAAGATTAAATGTGATTATGGAGAAAGGATGATTGGTTCAAAAACTAATGTGTGAAGTATTCGATCATCTGGAATATATTATAGTAGCTCTTTTCGAATGCTAAAGTGGCTTTCTATTACCCCATATAGTAAGATTAAGATTTTTTGCTCCATTTACAAAGCCATCCAATTGTTTGTCCCAAACTACAGTTCTTGGTAGAGAGACAATCGGACACTTAATTCTTCTACACAAGGTACATAAGAAAGTAATAATACCAAAAGAAAAATTAAATACTTAACTGCAAATTGCAGTCCTTGGGTAATTTAGAGAATTTTAATGATATGGGTGTGTCAGGATTTCTTTTGCATATACACTGTACCTCTGACACTATCTCCATATGTGCCTGAATATGTGTCTGTGTGTGTAAGTATATACCACACAAACATGTATAATATATATATATATATAATGTTCACTGAGCCTTTGAAGAATGAAATAGGCTGATGTTTCAGCCTGATGATAGAAGGCTACTTCTCAAATTGGTTTGAAATCTATTTTAACACAGTGAAGACAAGAAGTATCTACTAAGTACCAATGGATGCCTCACCAGATTAGTTGTTGAAAAGAAGTAATACAAAGGCTCCAGGGAGCCAAGAAACTAATGTGGAGCTAGACGGACAAGTCTCAAACAATCAGAGTAACATAATATATTATATAGCCAGGTGGTGAACAGAGTGATGAATATACAAGGTGTATGGGGATTCAGAGAAGAGAAAGAACAATGCAGGACAATGTAGGATGCAGCTCATGATTACATGCTAAATGTAGAAAATGGGCCATCCTTCTGCCCTTTCTTTTCTTTCAAATATTCACTCATTTAACCAGTAGTTGTTGAGCACCTACAATATGTTAGGAGCAGTGGCAAACAAGGCAGAAAAGGTTCTGACAGTGTCTATATGTTACTTAAGGGTGGTGGGACTGTGTGGGAGGTCATTAAACAAAGTACTACAAGAATAAACTACTATAATTGGGATTATACAAAGAAATGTACTATTATTTCCAAGAAGAAAAAATATGGCTTTTAAGAAGTTTATGCATAATGTCACACTCTTTTTTAAAAAAACCCAAATCGTCAAAAATCACATGATTTAACTTTGTTTTATGGTGTTGGCCTGTGACCCAGATTAATGGTATAAAAGAGTGCCACGGTCCTGGCTTCTCTTATCCCCTCCTTCCTCTGACCACATTTATACTCTCTTTCTTTCTTTCCTCTTCAACACACACACACACACACACACACACACACACACACACAGAGGCCTTGTCTGTGATACCCATTTTCCCATAGGAGCATCTTCTCCATAACTCATCGTTAAAGTGATGGGGTAGTTAAATGTTCTGAGGCAAGTGAAGAGACAGTTTGCCTACTGGTGTTAGCATTTGCTGTAGCTATTCCTGGCACTGGGCAACACATGCTTTTAATAAACTTGTAAAAACAGTGTAGATCTATCTGTAAATATGTTTTGCTTGGTAATGCAGCCTGAATATAATGATTAGATTGACAGTTGTTGGGTCCCCCCCCAAAAACAGTCACAGTAAAATACAAAGAGAAATAGCTTGAATGATAAGGCCCAAGACAGTGTATCATGATACCAATGTTGTGTTGATAATTATTGTTTATGACAACAGTCAATTTACAGTAAAAACATGCTGCTGTTTTCCTTGTTCACAGCATTACATGTTTTGTTTAGTCTCTTAGAACTATTCTGCTCCACGTGAAGTAGCCTATATCTATAATTAGAACCAAGCCACACAATCAGATACCTGTCAATATTGTGGCAAGCAGCTTAAAAATAGAACAAAAATTGAAGATACTGATCCAGGACTTGGAGAAATTGTTTCTCCAATATAGAGCAATATATTTATTTTACTTTTCATTGTTATGAGTAAAATACAATGGTCATAAAAAGAGACACATGAATAACTGACAAAAATATATACATCAGGAAATAAAATACTGAGCATTATTCACCTATAGGACATTAGCCTTCAGTGAGTTAAATCCAAACTTGGCATAATGTCATTGAAAAACTTTACATAGACATTTCATAGAAACTTTCTGAGATTTTCAACTTGCTTCCTAGGACTAAAGGCCACTGTCTATAGAAACTCACTTATTAAAAGTTACTGGTCAAACTATCTCTTCTTTGACAGTCTAAAGAATTATTCTAGAGCTCCCCTTCAGAATAGAATCACATATAATGTCAGCAGTCTCATACTGTCAGATACCAAGATCCCTTAAATTTGGGATGTCTGAGCCAAATACTATATTTAGGATACCAAGAGAAATTTGATGACATATGTCAATATAATTAATGGAGTCATTTATTTAATAAAGACTTAGTATGTCCTTACCATGTGTAGACACATAAGTTTAAGTATATTCCAGGTAATAAGGGAGAGAGAGAGAGAAGGAAAAATAAAGATTTATAAAACAAAATTCTGTCCTCTAGAGGCACACAATTTAAAACATTTACATAAAGACATAGCTCCATATATCTTAATACCAAAAAATCATAATTATTTATATTGGGAATTAAGTCTTAATCAAAATTAATGCAGATTAAGTTCTAAGGGCTTCATACTGCTTTCTCTGCCATATTTCTCTGCTGATAAACAAAACAGAACTGCTAAGAGATCTTTTACTAAACTGACTATATGTAGAGAAAAAGGTAAATTTTAGAATATGACAACTACCTTCAAATGTTATATGGTCTGTCGAGAGAAAAATGTTCTATATGTCCCCAAAGGGCAGCAGTAAAAACAGTGACGGAAGCTGTAAGCAGAGAGATTTTGGCTCCAGGGAAGAATGAATCCTAATAATCAGAGCTGTCCTAAAATAAATCAACCGCCTTAGTAGGTAATGAGTTCCCCACTACTGGAAGAAGCAAGCTTTGGCTGGACATCCACTTGGTGGGAATGGTGTGGAGAGTATTAAAATATCTGGGAGGAGATGCCTTTATGATTCAATGAATTAAATGCTAGCAATAACTCTGGCAGTGGTGATAGATTTATAAAGCATAAAACTTGAAATTTGAGATAAAAAGTGCAATTGACTTTTTACAAAATCCACTTTCCTTCATTCTTGTTTTAACTGCCAGTAACTAAGGCTTAACAGTTTACCTAACATTTACAGAAATCTATAAATCTTGCCCCAAATAGACTTTCACCTTATTGTTCATCAGTAGTCAGCTATGTTGGTAAAGCTGGTCCATTTTCCTTTTAGTTAGCTCAGATACTCACACACACATTTACCGTGGACAATTTTCATTGGGAAGGAAAGTCGGTCGTGTTGGAACAAATTTAAATGAAATAAAAATATGCTACACAAAAAGTGATGTCCCACCAACCCTCCCACAGGTAGCCCCTGTTTACAACCATGACGCGTATCCTTTCTGTACTCCTGCATACCTACTCCCACGGTCGCAAACACACACACACGTGCACACACAGAATTTATTTTGTTTTCATTATTTCACAATATACATATTGTAATGCAGCTTTGTTCTCTTCACTCGCTATATCATGGACTGATTTCTGATCAGTAAATATAGACCTACTTAATTTTTTAAACAACTGCATGGCATTCACTGGATGAATATATCATAATCTATACTGCAAGGCATTTAAATTGTTTCTAAAATATTACTTCCTAATTACTGCAAAAGATTATAATCATCCTTGTAGCATTCATTGTGAGGTTATGCTAGTACTTATTTAGGAAAGATGACTATAAGTGGGATTAATAGATTATAGAGTATGCCCATTATAAATTTCGAAAGAAACTGTCCAGATGCCTTACTTGTTGTAACAATATCCTAATAACTGGGTATGAAAATACCCATTTCATCCCACCGTCACCAATATAAGATGTTATCACTTTTGCTATTATCCTATCAACCTAATAGTTAAACCACATATATATCTTGTAATATATGTTTCTTATAATAATGTATTTTTGTTTATAGAATATATATAATTTACTATATTTGTTTTAGTGTGTGTGTTTATTTATATAATTGTGCATATTTCTGATACCAAGAGAGTTGCAAAGAACATACTGTCTCTCCCATAATCCAGCTGATAAGAGAAAATATATACACATAAAGAGAGAGCTAATAAAGCAGAATAAAGTAGTTGAGGCAGAAAATGTTACATGATGGTACAGAGCTGCCAGGGGTTTTGGAGAGCATGAAGGATCTGAACAGAATTGTATAGAATGGGCAGGACCCTGAGGGCAAAGAAAAGGTGGAGTGGCATATAGCTGAGAGGGAAGGGCTACAAATGCCACCACTAAACCTCTTTGGCTAAAGCAGATTTAAGTAGGTCCAATGGGTTCAAACTTTATTCTCTTACACTGCTTTATATTTCTTCATAGCCCTAATAAGTACCTGAGATTATATATTTATACATCATATAAGTATGCATTTACTCATCTATTGACTGCTGCTCACTGCTCCATAGGGGCACTTAAGGTGTCTCATTCACTGCTCGATCTCCAACACTAGAACAGTGCTGGCGGCACACAGTAGGCCCGATGTAACGAGTTTGCTGAAGGAATGAATGGCACATCAGGTCACCCAGAAAGGAGTCTGAAATGTCAGGTTAAAGAGCCTGAAGTTAACTGGAAATTGGAAATTAATAACAGGATAAAACTAGGGGTGTAAAGTGATGAAATACAATGCTGTTTATGGAAATGTAATCTGGTTTTGTTATGCAAGATGAACTGGTCTGGTGGCACACCTGGAAGGCCAGTAAAGGAGATTACCACAATATACAGCTATCAAGAAAACTGAGAATGAGTGGAAGAAATATCCCCAAGGGAAGAGCACAAAGGACTTGGTGATTAAATGACAAATGAGAGCTACCATTTAAGTGACTGTTAACCAGATGCCTGATTTGTCTTAAGCACTGCCTTTTTTAATCCTGTGAGGTATTTTCATCCTCATTTTAAAAATGAGGCAACTGAGACACAAAAAAAGTTTAGTAACTCACTTAAAGTCACAGAAGCTAGTAGTCACCCTGCAGAATCATTTGTGATTCTGTGTCTGTAAAACCTGTGCTTTTTCAATTCTTTTAAAGGAACACACTTGGGCTATGGTATATAGGAAGTGATCCTGGTCATGCCCTGATACAACACATACATATCCATGTCCATACTCAGGTTCACAAGGAAGAGAAAATGATCAAGTATGTGCTAGGTCAGTGTTTTCATGATCAATTAATTTAGTGGGTCATGCCCAGCATTTTAAAAAGAAATGAAACAGATGATAGAAAAAGGAAAAAGAAAACATTAAAGGGAATTACCAGGGTATTGTTCGTTTCATGAAACTCAACCAAAGGTGATGTTAAAACAAAATCTCCCTACCTAGATTCAGGTCCTTAAAATAAATGGAGAAAGAAGTCCCATAACCTAAAGACTCAGCACATTGAAGCTTCTTTGCTTACATTATCATAAGTTTGCTTGTGAAAAGAAAACTATAAAAGGAATTTCATTTTCCAACTGACTTCTACTGGCTCCCAGAATGTTAGAACTGGCAGGTGTCTTAGCAGTCATTTAGTCCAATCTCACATGTACAGAAGAGGGCAGAGAAGCTTGGCGAGATTAAATGGGTGAGCCCAAAAGGTCACACAGCTAATGAGTGGTGTCCTCCCAGGACATTCATTCTCGCGAACATTCATATTCTTAGGTAAGTCACAGCTTATACAAGAAATGTTAAAGAAGTGTGGATTTAGGCTCAAAAAGGAGGCGGCTGTGTGGGTTCTGCCTTTTATTACTTGGCTGATGGTCATGGAAGTGTGACCTGGCCTGGACCATGGGGATGGCCTAGTCTTTGGATCTTAACCAGTCCTGAATAATGCCCAGCGGATGTGGCCACAACTGCTCTGTGGTCAGACCCCTAATCCCTGCCTGAGATGCCCACCTAGTGACAGGATGCTTACCCTTATCTTGCTGGTAGTAAAAACCATTCTTTTCCCCTTCCTTCCTTTGCCTCCTTTCAAACCAAATTCTTTCAATAACTCATAATATTGATAAGTATGGTATGCACTGATCAAATCAAATAGGTTGATAATAACATGCATTTTAAAAATACTGTTTTATAATAAATATCTGTCTTTTAGGTTGTTATAATAAGATATTTTAGAATCCCAAATTGGCTCCTAAATGTTTGAAACAACATCCAACTTATGTTTGATGTTTTGTAACCAAGAAACAACTTTTAAAAAGGAAGATAAAAAATGAACTTAGGCTAGCAGAGTAGATGCCAAGTTTCAGTCCCTTGAGCTGTGAAAACCTTCCAATCAGTCTGTAAATGAGGTAAAGGAGGATTCATGCACCGCTAAATATTTATTGTTGCTAAGTTTCATCACTGTTAATATACAGGTAATGGATGACTTTTTGTCCTTTGAAGTCAAACACCACCACTTAAGTGGTGACAAGCATTCACCTCCCTGAAATAGAACACACACACACACATCCCCACACACACACCCTTCTTAGAGTTTTATACTCTAAAACCGACAATTTAATTGTATTTTTTTTTTTTTTTTTTACAAAAAGAAAGGAATTAAAAGACTGAGAAGAAAAAGAACATTAGCTTTCATGTTTCATCCTACATTGGATATTTTACCCAGTAAAATGCACAGAATTTTTTGAGGCTCTTTTGTTCATATGTCAGGACTTGTGAGGAAGGCAAGGCAATCAAGTAAATCATGAGGGAGGGCAGGGGCATCCACCAGACCTGCAGCACTAAAGAAGTGGCTTCCACTGCAGGACACTGGGGTGCTGCCAGGGGGCAAGTCATGCAACCACCCAACTTCCCCTGGACCTTGAGTCTCAAAGCAGGATCTACTAAGAGGGTCCATCTACCAGTCCTGCTTCCTCTAGATCCTGAGGCTCTAGTTGAAGTCCTGGAGCCTCAGCTCCATCAAATATGCATGTATGAAGTTCACCAGACAGCAAAATGAAAAGAGGCAGTAGACATAATGATTAGGGTTGGACTTGGGAGTCAGACTTTCTAACATCAAATATTGACTCTACTTACCACCTTTGTGGCTTTGGACAAGCTATCTCACCTCTGGGTGCCTCAATTTAGCACCTACTTCAGAGGGTTGCTGTGAAGGCTGAAATAGCTGATACACATGAAGGTCTTAGGACAGCTCCTAACACACAGTAAGTGCTATCCTGTATGTTACTGTGCAGCTTTCTTTATAATGCCATGTTTAAAGGGAGCAGCCAGTACTAAACTTTATCGAAAGCTGTTTTACTATCATTTCTGATTTTTCAGTAAAAGCCAGAAACTCAAACTTTCATGTGAAATGTCAAGGCTTTTAAATGTTCGGAGCTAATTCACTTTCCGCTACTTTTAAACAACTAGGTGGTCTGAACAAAACATGTCTGCAGGCTGGATGAGTCCTGAGGGCTGCCAGTTTATGATGGTGCCAACCAAACCTTTGACCAAAACGTCAGGGCCGTTGCCCCTCTCCTGCTTCATTGTTCTCCCTTGCCCTTTTCACCATTTGTGCAGGCTTGGAGTTTTTGCCCCCCCCAAAACATCTCCTTAATCTTAATCAATTCCTGTGGGTGTGGATTCATTATATATGGGACCTTTTGATGAGATTATTTTAGTTAAGGTGTGGCACAACTGAATCAGATGGGTCTTAATCCCATTACTGGAGGCTTATAAAAAAGGACAACAGAGGGAGAAGCTCTGGGGAGCAACTAGAGCTGGAAGTCAATGGAACCTGGAGGAGAAAGGAGAAGATGCCACCACGTGCATTGTCACATTATAGAAGAAACCAATGACCCCCAAAGATTGCCCACTAGACAGAAGATATAGACTCTGGGAGGAAGTAAGCCTTTTAAGCATCTGAAACCGTGAGTCAATACATTTCTGTTGTTAAGCCAAACCATTGTATGGTATTTGTTTTAGCAGCTGGGAAACTAAACACCATCTGACATACATTTTACTTGTTTATCATCTGTCTTTCCTCTCTCCAAACACCACACAAGAATGTGGGAGTAAAGATTTTTGTCTGTTTTGTTCAATGCTATCTCCCTATATCTCAGAGGACAGTGCATGTTACTTAACAGGAGTTTAATGAATAAATAGTCATCTCTTAATCCTCACTCTCTCCAGGGCGGGCCCAGCCTGTCCACATATTTTCCTTTTAGCAGACAGAGACAAGAGGATGAGGAGAGTGAATTCGACATGCTCAATAGTCATCACTGGGCTCTAGAGAGAGTTGTAATTTTAACAGAGGGAATTCAGTAGGCCTGGCTTTGAGAATTTATGAAAAGCAAGAATAGGTAAAAATGTCAGAGTCATAGTGATGCTGAAGAATCCAAGAATTTTTCAAAATACTTACAAAAAAAAATCACAGGGGTCTTCCAATAAAACATATTGCAAATGGCTACATAATCTCTCTATAAAGAAATTTTTGACAAGGTGAATCTTTGTATATTAAGATGGTTTGAATTCTATCTGGAGAGCCATCCAAAATTAGACCTTTGTGTAATACCTGAACAAAGGCAATTAGAGCCAATTTCTAGAAATGGCCCTTAAGTATCCATAATGCTTACAAATTGTTTTTAAATACCAAGGTGAACATGACATTGAGTTTCCCTATATGACCAAAGAAACATAAAACATTTGTGTGTGTGTTGCCACATAAACTTAATTTGCTACACGGTAACTAAGTTGATAGAAATAATGGAATTTTAAAACTCACTTTCAATAATTAGGCAACTTTCTTGGATAATTCTACTTGTCTGTCCATCTACGCATTCATGAATCCATCCATCTACCCATACATCATGTTCTCTAAAAAAAAAATGCTATTCTTCATATTTTAAATTATGCTACCTAACATCAAACAACAATACAATACTAATAATTATAATTTCAGTTATTTTTAAAAGGTTATCTCTCACAAAACAGCCCAGTGGAACCCTGAAGCCCACCGTCCTGCTTCCCAGAGGACCAATGATGCTGTAACAACTGTACAAAGAAGACACCTCCCAAAGCTGACTCCAGTGCGGGTGAACCAGCCTAAGAAGACGTGGCACCCGTTCCCAAAACCCCCATGATATCCCTATGAATAAGCTTTATGTCACCACACCAAATTGTAATCATAATAAAAAGGGGGGAGATGTGGAGACACAGACGGTCCCCTGGGTCGATAGATTATACATAGGGCCCATTTCCCAAAATCTGGAAGCCTGAAGGCGGGCTCTGGAATGGGAAAAGGCCAAAAGCCTTGCATATCTGAAAGCGGACTGCAATTTAGACAAGGCAATAGTCTCTGAGCTCTTGCTGGGCTCCTTCCATGCTCCTGTCTCCTGCCTCCTGCCCCCTGCCCCTACTGTTTCCTGTCTAGCCCCCAAAGAAATTGTCCCTTAAGACTAAAGATATGTAAATACACTTCATGGCTTTGGAGAGAATGTACCCCTCCCTGAGATACCTGAGGACAGTCACGTAGATAACTACCTTGTATGCTATAAAGACCTGTAGAAATGAGTAGAATAAAACTTTCTTTTGCATGAACACTGAGGACGGAGTTGTGCTCCCCTTCTTTCACATCCCATTAGCAATTTTATATTGATTATATATTGAAATGACATTTTTGATACACTAGATTAAATAAAATATATTATTAAAATTAAAAAAAAAATTATGCTACCTGTTATTCATCCAGCACGTAAGAGACTAAAATGTGTAAAAGGCAAGGTACCGAAGTTGAGCAAGACACAAGACACAGTTCGTGCCCTCATGGCACTTCCAGTCTCCTGGGGAAACCAAACATTAAATAAATGTTTATGAAATCACAATGATCCTGACCACTTATTGCCCACATGACCTGGTCCCAGTTCCTAGAAACAGCAACCCGACCTTCAACTCTGAGATTTACTGTTTCTCGCTTTTACTTTCTATCTGACCTTAGTGGATTTCTTCTAACCAGTCACATCTCTCTGTTGGTTCTTAAATCTTAATTATTGCAGAATTATAATACTTTTTCCAGCTTTCCAGATTTCTCAACTGATATGTATTTTTTTCAGGATTCAATATTTGGAAAAACATACATTTCCCAAGAAATGTTGGGAAGAAATTCCCACATGGAAACACTTTACACAGAGTGTTTAGGAGGAACTTATCTAACATAAACAGACTAGATTTGTTAATTTGGGGAGAGCAGGCTATCAAAGATCAATGAGGCGGCTATGGAGAAAAAGTAGAAGGTAAAAAAACAAAAAACAAAAAATAAAAACTTTAGAAGTCATGCTTCTTCTCATTCTCCTTCCTGGACTTTTCCTCTTCCCCCGTCCAACCTTTCCTTGACCTCTGACGATCTACCAGGCTCCATGTTTGATCCTGCTCCCCTTTCAGGCTACGTATGCTGCCTGGGGTTTCACACTCAAATGTCAGTAGGGACTAAGTAGGTAATAAAAAGAAGTGAAGTGATTGATTGAGTATCCTGGCATAAAAACAGTGCATGTTCTGTCTATTGGCAGTTCCTTCCTAATCCAGGATATTGTTTCCATCCAGGACTGCAGGCCCAATATTATTACACCTAGATTATTATGTAAAATCCATGGACTTTTAAGTGTTGGCTCAATTTTAAAAACAAAAACAAAAACAAAAACAAAAAAACAGTGTAAGTTAAATGAAACACATTTTAGAGATCTATATAGCCTAAAAAACACCAATTTCCAGCTTCTGATTTATATTGTGGCAAGTTTAAAAACTTTATCTTCAGCTCTAACACTTTCCACAGTTTTAGAAACATGTATTCAACTGCCCACTGGGTACACCCAGAGGTATCTCAAACCTCCCAGTTCCAAATCTTGAACTCAAAACAGTTCCCCACAATCCTGCTCATTTCTCCTGACTTCTTTAACCTGTTGAATGGCACCATTTATCATGCTAGGTTCCACCCTCTACCTCCCTATCTCTAAGGCCTTCCCCATCCAATCAACCATCAAGCCCCTGGAGTCTACCTTCTCAGTTCCCTGTCCTGTCCCTTATCTCTTCTAGTCCAGACAATTAGCATCTCCCTTCAACTGTTACAGTAACCTTCTAATAGTTTCCTCCAAATCCAACCTCATCAAACCCACCAGAGTTAAATATACACCAAACGAAGCTGATATTGTTTCCACTGTGCTCATATGTTTTTCTTGGGTTCCTGTATCCTACTAGACAAAACTTAGCACAGCAAACAGCTCTCGGATTCTGACTGCTGATCCAGCCTCATGTCCATTCATTCCAACCACACATAAATAGTAGCTTTGCAGCACTATTCATCTATCACTGGACATGCTATTGTTTACAGTTTTTCTCCCCTTTGCCTGAAATACCCTTCTCACTAGCCTCCCTTGCCACCCCTTCATTTACCTAGACATTCTTTAATGTCCTATTCATTATTTAAGCCTCAGCTCAAGCCATCCCTATCTTCCCAGAAGGTTTAGGAATGTCTTTGATTCCAACTGAACCCAAGCAAACACCAGCTACATATTAAAGAGAGGAAAAGGATATTACCTTTCATCTTTGTTTAAGAACACCATATGGCACATAGTGTTGGCTTCTTACATATTTGTTAAATAAAAGAGTGAACTATGGGTTTTCAGATAAAGAATGCATAGTGAGGGAAGAGAAAGAAGGGAATAAGGGTTTGGATAATCTCTGGCCGGTACTACTGCCAAAGTCTTTTATCTAGTCTGCCAAGTAAACAAATCATGCCTTGCACCTATTCAATCCTCCAATGACTTACCAGTGAATTTAGAATGAATCCAAGCTCCTCGCCATCTAAGGCCATGCCCACCTCACCCATCTTGTTTTCTGTACCTCTCCCTGTCTCACCTGGACTTAGTTCCATTCTTAGAATATGTCATTTGCTCTGTCCTCAGCTGGCAAGGCTCTTCACCCTATGGCTGGCTCCTCCTTGTCATGCAGGTAGTAGCTGAAATGCCATCTTCTCAGAGAGGCCATCCCAGATCATCTTCTAATCCAGCTCACCCTCCTCCCCCACCCTATCTCCCTTTTCCCATTACTCTATTTTATTTTCTTCATAGTTCTTAACAATATCTGGAATTATTTTAAATTACTTTCAGTCTCTGCCACCAGAATGTAAGTCCTATTCTCCACTATATCCCCAACACCAAAACTGTGCTTGACACAGACTAGGTTCTCAAAACACATTTTAAAAAACAATACCTACACTTTGTGAATTTTTGTTTCATATTAGTACTAGAAAACAGTTTCATCAAATGTATTGATCTGTAGGATTTGGCTCCATTAAAAAAAGGTCTGAGCCCAGTGAATATATGTAGCACCCAAATACAGACTATGAAAGTATAAGAATAATCGTAATAAAGCATCTTATTCAAACAAAAGGATGAAACTGCTGTCAGATCCAGAGAGTCTCATAAGCCCTACCTCATGGCTTCCCTAGCTTCAAAATTTGTAATCTCCTCTGGTAGACAGGAGCTATTTTGCTAGGTTATAATTTTTATATCATTCTCAAGCAATCATCTCTGCATGGAGAAATTATATGATTTGTCTTTTAAGAAAAGAAAATTGTGGAAAATTAAGCTTTCAAAAATACTTGTGGGTTTGACTCCAAAATAACTGTTAATGTCCAAGCATGTAAACAGAAACAAATTAACAATTACCATTTCACAGATCTCAAAATGTTTATAAACATAAAGCCTATTTCTTTCTAAAAACAGGAATATAAGACTTTTTTTTTTTTTTTTTTTTTCATTTTAATAATGGCCTGGGGTACCTTTAGGTAAATCACATTGAAAAGTTGGAAAATAATTTTAGAGAATCATATCATCACATAATAAAGTAATATCATTATTTTAGAAAATTTCTTTTTATAAACTTAAAGTTATATTTACCAATATAGTGTCCCATTAAGTACTATTTATTTAGAATTTAAATATTTGTGTGATCTGGAAAAATAAGGCCCAAATAATTTGAAATCAAATAATTTCATTTTTATAGTTGAGACGTTCAAGAAAATGAAATGTTTATTTTATGTCAGGAAACTTACTCTTCTTTTAATATTCCATATTTTATAGATGATATGATTTTTTGAATGATTACACATTCACTGTGCCTCTCTTCTGGTCTAAGTTACTTTTAGAATGTACTAATTCCCTCCATTGCTGCATTTTCTTTGAACTGCTTCATTAATTAGATGGCCCGAAACATAAATAACATATGCAAATATGTAAAACCATGTTAGTAAAACCTAAATATAAATTCCCATTGAATCATTTGGTTAATTTTATTAGTAGATAATAATGAATGGTGATAATAAAGAGAATAATAAATAACAAAAAGTTCTCCTCTACTTGCATTTATTGAGTATATATTATATGCTAGATGCAAACATGTTTTATGCTATCATCAAGTAAAAGCTGTAAAATAGTAATATTTATTCTGTCACTGTACAAATGAGGAAACTGAGGCATAAAGAGGTTAAGCAGCTGCCCAAAATCGCATGGCCCAAGTCACTGAGCGATGGCATGAACCCACATGATATCACTCTAGAACCCATGCTTGTAAGCACAACAGTTACCAAGAGTTAACACTTGAAAAGCTTCTAAAACAGAGCCTGCATGGGGCAAGCTCTTAATGTTAGTAGTGACTATGTAGTTCCTAAGCTTAATCATCCATTTCACTTTAAGAGAAACATCCTATTAATAGTATCATTTTTGGTGATCAATAGAGCAAAACACTGCATTTTATTGAGAGCTTTCTAACTGGTCTCTAAAACTCACAACATTTCAAGGTAATAAGAGGTAACATTTTTTGAGTTGAGAGATAGGTAGAGACAATTATATCCTCAGTTTCCATAGAAGATGTGGAGTCAGAAGGAAGCTGAGTGAACTCGCTCATAGTTACACTCTTCCTAGGAAGATTCATTCCAGGTTCTTCAGAAAGGTGATTCCTGACCAGATCCAGGACCTGCCCACACCCTCCTTCCCAAGGAGGGGCTCAAAAGGTCATGTGAGGCCAAACAAGTACTTACACCCCCAGGCTGCTGAACTGATTCAGTGATATTTTTTGTTTCCTTTTTAAGCCAATTAAGAGTCATTCTGAGGATATTTTTGCCAGGGCTATGGTAAAAGATCACTCTTTCCACTAAGATTCTTTGCTGTTAGTATCTAAGACTGAAAAAGCCATTCTGAGAGATGAGAAAGATCCATCTCGACCCAGAGATCCATCCCGACCCAGAGATAACTGGAGCTATGTCAGATATCTGATCAAATAAATTGTCCATCATTATTTTCTTCAAATTTGCTTAAACTAGTTGGAATTGGGTTTCTATCACTTGCAATTCCCCACCACCTAAGATCCCTGTTATTTTTCTTCAGGGTCTTTGTGTTTTTAAAAATATTTGATACAAAGAAAGGAATTATTAATTAAAAATTAGTATTATTTATCAAGAGGAAACAGATTGATAAAGTTCTATGGAATTTTATCACTGGAATTTGATGCTTGAGGTAACATGAGTAAGTGTATAATCTATGCTAATTAACTCTTTTTGAAATTTAAAAATATATCAGAGTAGCTCATTTTTACTTTAAAGATCTCTCAAAATCTAGGACTTTTAATAAGTAATTACTGTTCTAAAGTTCACACGACAAAATAAAACAAAGAAAAATAGTTGAAACTATTTCTAAACTTTTGAATAACATTTGGAATTCACCATTCCCTAACAACAAAACTTCTCAAATAAGAAAATCAATGTGCCTTAGGTATCTGAATAAAACATTCAGCTCCATCAAAATTAGCATCTAAGCCTTGAATTCAGGATGCGTCTAATGAAAATCAGGCAGAGAAACTAATGGGAAATTTAACACAGGCCAAATGTCATTATTGTCATAAGAAATACACTATAATTAAAACGTTTCTGAATCTTGGCCAATGACCTACAGTAATAATGCTTTGTTGACCTTATTTAAAAAATAATTTTTCATTACTAATTCAGTAAAAGAATCCCTTTTTCAATCTTCAAGCATAAATAATAAAGAAAAAAATCAGCACCTGATTCGGAACCTAATTCCAAAGCCACAGTGAATAAGGGAGGAAAAAAATAAAAACAGAAACATCTTATAGAAGAAGGAAAAAAAGGAGTAGACACAGCTGATTTTGGAAAAAGAAAAAGGAGATATGGTGAAAGAACTGGATTTCATTCATTCCGCATTACCTACATTCTGGAAAGGCATAGGAGCTGAGACCTGAACATAGCAGGCCTACTGACTCTAGTTACTCTGAATAAAAGAACATTTCTTTCAGATTATTGTTGTGTCTTAAACTTATTTATAAAATTTTTCTTTAGCATGGTATTTCAATATTATAAGATAATATACAGCCTCCTTGGAGATCCCTGTAATGGGATTTCACACATGTGCTCGGCCTGAAATGTCTCTTTTCCTCTGGCTAGTTATCCACAAGAACCTGTATTTGAGGAAAGTTCAAAGTGTGTTGTGCTCTGGGAAGATGCACATATTCATATTTATTTAGCAATATAGAAGCAGGAGATGCTCATAGTAATGGCCAGATAGAAATTATTAGGGCAAGCTTTACACATAGAACACCATGTGTTTTGGGGTATTTTGAGAGGCAAAAAACCACTCAATTGTCTGAATTCTGCAGGTGTGTGGCATGATCTCAATAAAGTCCCTTTTAAAATTCAAATACATTACCCAAGGAAAATGGCACATTAAGCCTTCAAAATTCATTTTCATAACAACACAGATCGATTTAGATTCTCTGGCGGAAAACTGGTTTCTATGAACATGGAGCTCAGAACACATAAATTTTTAGTAGGGACTAGGAAGCAAGGAGGGAGACAGAGTCCACAGCAAGGGTCAAAAACTCACATGTCTCAGGGACCAGAAAGATAACATAAATGTGCAGACCTAGTGGATGCACATAACAGAAAGTGGTGGGGTTGACATCAAACTGGGGGAGCTTATGTCCCAGCCCAAAGCTTGCTAATCTTTATTTTTGAAAAAGCAAAACTGCCTTGTTAGGCAAGCAAAATAACTGAAGTGGTCCCAATTTTATGACAATTGCCTAGATCAACATTCCCAGCTCTCTCCATAGAACACGAATATCGCTGGAGATGGTCTGACACGTCAAGTCAAATCAAAACAAAACAAATATACAAAAAAACAAAAGTGAACTTTTTTGGGAAACATGAAGTCTACTGGATATCTTCTGTCTGCCCCTCTCGAGTCACTCTCCAGAAAGTGGACCCCAATGGACTGCCTTAAATGGTTCCTTCTCCCTCTGATTCTGGTTGGGTACAGCCAAGTGGAGACAGAAGCAGGAGATTTAAAGGTATTTATTCTGTTGGTGTGTCCTTCTAACTAAGGGCATAGTTGGTAAGCCCTCCTAGGTCCTAGTAATCACTCCTTCCCCCTGCCCTGTCAGGTCCCCAGGCTTAGCAACAACTGTTACCAGACCCAGGGTACTGCCTTATCCATCCACAGCTTCCTTAAACCCTATCCGTATTTTTGTCAAAAGTCCTTCTATTAAAGTATCCTCAAATCACAAGTTTGAGTGTTCCATGTTTCATGTCAGAACCTTGACTGATACACTGGGTAAAACAAAATACAATGGATTCCTTTTTTGAAAGACATCTTAGAGTCCTTAAAATGGTAATCAATATTGTGAATATTCAAGAGTGGGTAATGATATAATATGGTATATTTGAAGCTGGTCCACAGAAGAGAGACACATTAGAGTGAGTAAGGGTTGAGGGGTCTCAAGAAGCAGAGGTAACTAAAAGCTTAAAAGATGGTGCTGGTGAGAAAGGGGGGGGGGAGGGGGCAGAGCACATAAACTTTGCTTAATGCATAATTTCTTAAATTTAAAGTTAGGGGAGGTCAAGTTCTGGGAAGGACATTGGGTAATG
>NC_051315.1:32493232-32530732 GCF_015220235.1 Choloepus didactylus
TTTGCTTGCTAAGTGTCATGATATACGATTAGAACCCACTCTACACACTTCAGGTATTCAGCAATACGGTGATATATAATCTCAGTTAGTAGTTAATAATGTTACTGAATGCCTGTGCGGCAAGCCACTATTTAGAAAATGCTCTAGATAGCTATATGTTATTTCCTTATTGGCCCGTATTTTACGGGAATGTCCAATATAAAATTAGTAATAATATATGTGGTGAGGCAAAATATTAGAAAAAGAAAAAGTTAGTTACCTGTAAAATAAGAAATCAAAAGATATTTATTGGTGACTATTAGTTGGAAATAAAGAAGATTCTAAAAACCTACAGGGACTAAAGAGGCAGCTAATATTCCGAAGGGAAAAAAGTATAATTCGAACCACTCAAAAGCCATTTCTTAACTTTTAAGAAAGATGTTTTGAATGAGCTAAACTGGATGACAGAGAGGAGAATTCAAATGGAGTGCCAAGGAGCCTGGAAAGATAGTGTGCTTTTCCATTTGACAAGACCACCATGGTGGGAAGGTAATTTAACAGGAAGCAGAAGTGTATTTGGGAAAACGATAGAGGTTTTGCCTTCCAGGAAACTTCAAGATGCTGTTTTACGAATTTGGTTTCTCTTGTGTGGACTTGGACCTTAAACAAATAGATGCTCTCAGGGGCCAGGATAAGATGTTTCTAATGGCTGCAGTTCATCTTGCAGGGGCAGGGTGATGCGTTAAATAGCGGAGATGGGATCTGAAGTCTGACTGCTTGGATTCAAATCCATATTTTATGACCTGCTGTGTGTCCTGGGTGCATTAATTTCTCTGAAGATCAGGTTCCTTGTCAGTAAAAGGGAGATCATTTCGGGACCTACCTTGAGGACTGGGCATAAAGAGTCAAGGAGACAACATATATCAAGTGTTCCGTACAAGAATTGCATGTGGTAAGTACTCAATTAGTGTTAGATAATTTTATTCTTATTCATTAATACACGTTCAATAATTTGCCAGGTTCTAAGCAAAATGTATACATCACGAATAGGGTATGTGGAAGAAATGAGTCTGAATGGAGAGAAGAGAAATACTTGATGAAAAATGTCTTGGTGCTTTAGTTGCTTTGATGTGCACTGGGGTAGAACTGTGCTAAGTCCTCTTTTGGATACTAATGTCTCATCATATCAGCAACACATAAAGGTCAACCAAGGAGGTCGCTTCATGGAAAGACGGTGTGAGTAATTCTGAATGAACATTACAGTTGATATGACTCTCTCTTTTCTGAATGAAGGGAACACAGAACAATGTTGTGAGAGAAGGACAAGGCCCCCTCCAGAACAGGTGTGAAGGCCTGTTAGAAATATTTGGGGAATGCTCACTAAACCTGCAGCCCATAACACAGCTAATATATGGTTACAGGGGATTACAATTTTCAGGGAGTTCACGCAATAATAAACAATATGTTTACAACATAAATATATTAGTTCTACATGATGAACTTACAACCTGAAAGAATAAAAATGTTCAGCTATTATGCCATGCAAAAGACAGAATCTGAGAGGAGGGGGGAGTTTTGACCAATACTTTGCACTAAATAGTCTCGTAATCTCCACTGATCTTCACTGTTAAGTATTGATAAGCTCAGATTAAATAGGAACTGACTTGGACATTCCTCTTTTTTAAAAAATGGTTTGATTGGTTTACCTGATTCAAATCAAGATGTCCTGGAATTAAATTTCCCTATGCACAAGATTCAGAAAAACATCCAAATTGATATTTAGTGAATCAAAACTTTTTTACGGTAATTAAAAAAAAAAATTTAGGGTAATTTTTTTCTCTAATATCTACGTTCATGATTCACTTGAAAGCTAGGATGCAAACTGAAATTAGTAATAAAATGGAAGATGTGTGGTATAAAAAATTATAAAACTGAGAAACAAAGTTGACTGGTAGTTTTTTTAATACCTAGGCTTTATCTACTCAAAAGTAGAAACATTTTTATTACTTTTCTAAATAAGGAGGGTTTAAAAGCACCTAGTACAATGTCTCATCAGAGAAAGCACTCAGTAAATATCAGATTAAAATTTTAGTGGAATAGAAATCAGTTGACAGGGTCAGATAGGAGTTTCAAATCTTATATTTATTTTTCAATCCTTGTTTGTGACAATTAATTCTATTCAAGTAAACATTTACTTAGTATTTCCTTCCTCTGTCCCATTTGTAGGTCCCAGGAAAAGCAAGAGAGCAATAAGCCACTGGTAAGAAAAAATTAGTATTATAACTTTGGTATCTGCTTAGGAAATAAATTAAACAGGTAAAAGAGAACAGGATCCTAAAAATAAGTGGCTCATAATTTCCTTCTCAATGTAAACTATTCTATATGTTAAACTGTCAACAGATGCAACAAATACACTTTATCAGTGACACATTTATAATTAGCATATAATCAAATGATGACTGAACTCCATTTTCCAACCTCAGAATCAATCAACCCAGACACAATTCTCACTTATAATTTTCATATTAATACATTCTTAAAATATTACCAGTGCTCAATATAAACAAACAAAAGGCTTTCAGAACCCAATTAGGGAAGGAAAATACACTGAATTTCCACATATATCATAGTAATAGAAAATTCACGAAAAACTTCACTTTGATGGAACCTGATACACTGACAGTAGTAATGTCATAAGATGTTTGGTCAGGAGACCAAAAAGTTAACACACTGGAAGCCTGACAAGCTGGGAAGCCAACAGGAGGATAATTAATCACAAGTTTAGAGAAACCATTGGATGGTTAGCATCCTGTTGCTAGGCAATATGTTTCTAGGCAGCAGGTCTTCTTGCATCTTAAAGGACAAGAACGTTTTATTTTTATTTTTTAGGGCAGTTTACTTTTCAAATTGTAATGGTTATGCATATTTGTGGTTTGTCACTTTTTGGGTCTATTAGCTATATACCTATGTAATTTATGGACTAATTTATACAAAACAAATACATTGATTACATGTCAATAGGTATGTCAGCTCTCACTAAAAAAAAGGTTTTACACTCATCAAGTAGTAAGTGGTAAGAGTTTGCTTATAATCATATAATAATCAGATAAGGAAAGATGCCTTCAGTGATGTGCCTATTGTAGCTGAATAATGAAATGCAAAATGTATTTGAGCTAGATTAAAATATTAAGTTAACTTAGGTATGGAACTATCTGTAATTTTAAATGCTCGGATGGTACTTGGCACCAAGGAAAATGTCTACCAGTAAAAGACAAATGCAGGAAAATTTTTGAGGTTTCAAACATCAAATTATATCATGAAACTCTAAAAGTTGTTTAGATTTGTTATTCAAATTGAGTTGTCTTCAAAGTATCATTGTATTGTTAGTTGAACTTTGAAAATAATAGCAATTAATATCAGATAGTTGAAGAAAAAGAAATATGGAGTGCCTGGTGTAAGTGCATGGAATTTATCAACCTAGTGCCCCTCACAAATACTCTCAACATTTAATAATCCAGAAATCATCCCCCTTTCCCCCACTTTCAGGCTGATTCTACTCACTTGTGCTGTCTCCTGCACATACCCAGAGAGGAATTAAGGGAAGATGATGCGTATAAGTGCTTCCCAAGGATATTTTTGAATCACTTGTACCAGGTACCATAGATTTAGACCCTCAAAATGTGACAGAAAGTATTTATATTCCTTTCTTTTCTCTTTTCTTTCCACCCTCTTCATCAATTTTCCCCCAATTCGTTAATGTTGGGTTAATATTTTTTCCTCCAGATGAAAATGTTTGCTAGTAGACTTCCTGATTTTAAATGAGAGTTTTCCAATCTTCTCCCCCAATATTTTGATTGAGATCCTCCATGAGATGGAGATAGTTAGGGACAGGGACGAGGCCAAGTTATCCTGTTGCTAAGGGTGGAGGGAGAAGGGAAGTGAGGGAAACAGTGGTAGCTCCACTACAGAATTGCTCTGGTTTCAGGTCTTGAAAAGTGGGAAATAATACTTGCTTCACACTATGTAACGTCATCCCTCTTTTTAAAAATTGACCCACTATTTCTCTACTCAGAGGGAAGAATTAGGCTGCTGTCTTGTCAGCTCTGTATAATTGCTCTAAATTAGTAAATGTATGAATTTGAAATAAACTAGTTAAATTTTCAGTTTTAATTTAGTTTTACAAATATAGCTAGTTTCAATAGATCCTTTGGCCTATTACTTTACTTATGACTCTTCTTTATAGTACTAAGACTTTCAGTTTATTCATAATGTGGTCAATTTATAAAAACCAAACAAAATCACCTCCACCCAAATAGTGACTTATTTGATGTTTGGGAGATGAAACTAATACATCATTGACTGAATTTTTAATTTTTTTTACATATATAGGTCCATCACAGCTTAAGAATTTGAAAATATTTTCAATAACTGGCTTGTGTCGTACTATTTCATTGTCCTGGCCATTTAAATATTCCTTTAACATGATTTGTTAATTTGGTTCACAGATGAACACAGAAGATCTGAAGACAAGCACACTCATAAACACATGAATGATCCAATAAACAGGCAACAAAAAAGTCCTAGTGAGCTAGGCAAAAGCATTATTTCTTCCTTGTTGAAGGTATCAGCATATGCTACATCTTATGTTGCACAAGTGTACTCATTAAATATTATGAAATGTACAGCAGGCCGGGAAGCTCTAACTAGCTAGTCAGAGTCACTCATACCTGTGTGTTCGTATTTATGTCGCAGAAGGGAACTGCTTTTCTGGAATGTCTTGTCACATAAGTCACATGCGTACATGCCACTCTCCGTCTTCTTGATCTTCTTTCGAGACAGACAGGAGTCGGAGTCCGTCATGTCATCCAGGCCTGACATGTAGTCTTGTGTTCCATCAAGCAATTCTCCCTGTGATAGAATCGCATAGTTCAACACAGTCTTTTCTCCTTGGGTTTACAACAAACAACTTCGTACAGGCTGACATTTGGAGAACCTCTAAAGTGATTGCCATTAATTGATCTAGTTTTAAAAAAATGATTATTTTCCACGAACAACATATGACGTCGCACATTTCAACAAACATGTAAACCTACTCCGCCCTGGGTGGTTGAGTTTGCTGTTCTAGGGACAGAAAACGGTCAATCCTAAAGGTGAGAAAAATGCAAAATTCTCTAAAATCCTTTATTTTCTTTATAACAGGAAATATCCATGATTGAAAATTAAAGACCTGAATTTGTGTATTTTTCAGTGTTCTTAACTTTAGCAATGATCTGTAGCTATAGAAACCCCATTTTAATTAAATTTTATGTTTAGGCACAAAATGTTATTATGCAATCTATTTAAATGTATGTCTACCAACTAAAGGCCTCAAGCTATATTTTTATATTTAATTTTCTAATTTGAAATAGGAAATATTAATAACACATTTTATCAATGTTCTATCTATGTTAAAACAGCCTTCAGCATTAAGCAATAATGACTGTGGATCAGTAAATTATTAAAGTTCTTGATATTTATTTTATCTTGATCCAAAGGAGCACAGACTTACACAATAATATATATTTCCACTTGCTAGCCCACAGTTCAGTTTTCTTAGACTATGTTTCCACTAATTAATATTAGAGAAGATTAAACAGGCTTAAATACATTTACTAAGAGGGCAGATGTGCTGCAAATTGGAATACGGGAACAGCTGTTACAGAGGTGCGCTGCTATTTATGCTCCTATTTTGTGAACAGGGATTATACTCCATGTTAAAACATACCTGCATTTTGCATTTGGTAAACCATAAATTATTTATTAGTTTGAAATTACATTAGAAGTCATGTGGAATGTACAAAATATTCTAAAAAATACTTACAAAATAAGCTATTCTTGACAAAACAAGATATATTCCATTAATGTGCATATATTTATATACCGTGTCAAATTTACATATGTCTTATTGCAGATCATGAATATCTGTAAGGGTATGTGACCATTATAAACTTCAATTTTTAGCATCCACCTAAGTCTTACCAAATGTTGTCAATATACACTTCTAAAAGCTGACATATCAATCTAAATAAATCTCAAATATAAACATTAAGTTCTCTATCTTCTGTTAAAGCAAACGTGCTTACATAGTACAATAGTCCACTGTTCCATCCATTTATTTTTCCAGCCCACTCACTTTTAAGTTCAAGTTAAAATCAACTCTTCTATTTTTGCTGAAAACGTAGCATTTGGTGCTCTCACTAAGATTTAGTTTTCCTACATGCACATAAGCTCTGTAATTTCTGTCTCCACTCTTCAGAACAAAAAGACATTTCTCATTACCTGAAATCCTTGTTTCCGCTGGTACTTTCTCCTTTGCTGCATGTCAGCGAAAGTAGCTGCTCCAGTTGGGTAAGTATAGGCCATATGTGGTAGGAAGCTCATCTGATCCAGTCCTGGGTATGGTCGTAGCCCAGGGATACTGGTCTGGACTGGTGGCATGAACGTGGCAGGGGGAAATGCGCTTTGTGGTGGAAGAGCCGTGTATAAAGGTTTGGCACTAAAGGGGTTCATGCCGAACACTGGGTTAGTGCTTTTGCTGTCCAGATTATTTGAATTTGAAAATTCCTTCTTGATAAAAGTCAAGTTTAAGGGCTCATCTGAGTTTTCAGATGATGAAGAAACACTGTTATGGTCTAAATTTATGCTACTAGCTTTCGTTTTGTTCTTTGTGGCTATAATACTTTTGGGTTCTCTCATTTGTTTTGGTAATGACAAGTCCAAAGGCTCAGCCTGGAGCTCCTCAGAAGAGAAGCTGTTTGGAGTGTAAGAACTACTGTGGGAGTTTTTAGAAGATGTGGAGGAAAGATTTAAGGGAGAAGGAGTATTACTCCTTGAGTGGTCCAATTTTTCAACTGGTTTAATATTGGTAAAATGGGAAGGTTTTGTTAGCCTGAGAGGAGGATCACAATTCGAAACACTGTTATGGAGTTCTGCTATAGATGGTGATGTTATAGAGTCCATAGGTTTCACAGGAGACCTGGGCAATAAAGAGTCTTTTGTGGGAGGGTTACTGTTGGGAGCTAACGGCTTGGAGTTCCTTTCCAGTGATGGTGACCTGGAATTCGAATACTGGTAGACTTTTCGTTGCTCAAACCATTCCTTCACAAATTCCTGAGGAAGGCCCACAGCGATGGAAATTTTCAGCAGTTCATCAGAGTTGGGCTCCATGTTCATAGCATAATATGCTTTAAGTACAGACATGTGGTCCTTGTATGGGTTGATGGGGCTTGTCATTCCTTTCTCAGAAAGTACAGATGACAAGAGGAGGGTTTTATTATCAACAAAAACTCCGGCTTTGTTGGGAACTATGTTTTCATGGGGTTGCAGGACTGCCTTGATCTCTTCATTCATCTTACAAAGGTAACGTTCATGCTGGTGTAAGGGAATGGGGCCAGGAAAACTTTCTTTACAGAACTGGCATGAAAATGGAGTGGATATGTTATGGTTCTCAATCATTTTATCGTCGGTGACCAAATCTATTAATGTACGTAGCTTCTCTTTCTTTATATTACTGATCTGTCTCCTTGAGTCAGTAGTCAAGCTCTGGAGGCAAGCTTTGGCTTCGTTGACTTTTTCTAATGTATAGTCAATAATACTTTTAGTGGCACCATTATGACTCACTACTGGAAGACCTACGGGTGGAATATTAGGAGAAGTAACCCCTTGTTCCTCAGGTTGACAGCATGGATCCTTCAGGTGATAACCTTTCAACTTTGAAATTTCTTCAGCCTTGCAGTCCATTTTTTGCCTGGAAACCGTATTGTCCACAATCTGCAGAACCTTTTGTACCTCACTTAAATTACTATTCATTGTAGGAAATCCAAGTAAAGGGGCTTCCATCCCTACACCTAAGTGCTGCATTGGACTCTGGGCAGACGGATGAACTCCTAAAGGGCTGGTTGCTCCAAGTCCACCATTCATAAAGGGGCTAGTGCCACTAAACCCGTGTGTGGCCATAAGAACTTTATAGTCATTGAAGTCTAGTGGTTCTGTTTTAATTTTAAGTAAGCCTGTTTGTTCAGACATACTAAGTGGTTTTCCATTCTCTAATTTGTTTCTTAGTTGGGTAATGGCTGAATTAGTAGGAGAAGAAGAAACAGAATTAGGGGAAGAACCCGTCTTGATATTGTTTCTCATTCGGCCATTTACAGAGATCAAGCCAATACATTTCTTGCTGCTGATGTGTGAACTGTAGGAACCAGAATGGGAGAAACGTTTCTTGCAGTTTGGGCACTCGTATGGTTTTTCACCTAAAATGATAATGAAAATGAACATTACATTCTTTGTTTAGATAACAACTGCATGTGTCTAACAAGACAAGAACCTGTGAAAACAAATGAAAAGAACACAAGGAGGCACCTCTGCATTCTACGTGTTTAGATTAGAATTATTTGACCATACCGTTTCTGGGCTTTATCTACCCTGGTGGGGTATAATTCAAGATGTTAGCAGTGGAAGGTGAGGGCTATTTATGCTTTCTCAGCCAAGACCCCCAATCTTGTCTTGCCATTGGCAGCCTCCCATTTAAACAGAGTTTCAGATTAATGTGTGGCCAGTAGCACAATGAAGATGTCACAGTATTTAAAGGGAAGGATAGCTACGGCTTTAATCAACTCTGTGGAGATTCCACTGAATCTACCAATCCAACTAGTCCTTTGAATAGCATCCAATTTGATAATAAAATGCTTAGAAGAGCTCTATAACTGTCAAACTAGTTACAGAGAAGAAATCTCAATGGTAAGATATTATTCCATAATATATAGCTCCCAGGAATCAGGGAACATTTATCATATGCAAGTTCCTATCCAAAATTCTTCAACTTTTTTTTTCATGGTTAAGTATAAAAAGGGGGTTTCCTTCAGAAACTGCCAGTTGAGTTTCTTCAGGTCAAAAATAGTTAATCTCTAGAAGGGGTGTGAAAAGGAGAATAAGGAGCCTCTATGACTTGATAATTTGAATAACGAGCATGTGGAATTTTGAAAAAGTGTATGCCTTCTTATTCCTTTTATAAGATGGTACCAGAAATCTCATGAGGACAAATCAGGCATACATAGTTTCTGAAATAAATTAGTAGTTCCAAAATGCTGCAAACAAAACTGTGCAAATTGTCAACAATCTAAAAACTCCCCTAATTTCTGGAGCAATTTTAAGTATACACACGTTAAATTAAAAAAAAAAAAACAAAACTCCCCTAATTAAACAAAAATGCAAATGCAAACACTAGCACCTCTGCTACTCACCACTGTGAATTCGCAGGTGTTCTTTCAAGTGGTGTTTATATTTGAAGGCCTTGCCGCACTCTGTGCATTTGAACTTGCGATTACCTGCTCCTTGGGTCAGCATTTGGTGCTATGAAAGGAAAAAGACTGACATCAGTTTTGTGCAGGAGGAACAAAGAAAATGTGTTACAAATATTTTTTAAAAGTCCTCTATTTTTGAGACAGGCCAAAAGGTTTGAGTGCATGTTTATTTATCGGCCCAGTCTTTCAGAGTTGCAATAAAAGTGATAATGTTGGCAATAAAATTGGAACAAATAAAAAAAAAAAAAAATGTGCTTTCACATGTGCAGCCAGCCCTTCCTTTAGAATTATTTCTAGAGTCTCTTTTCTAAAATGTTTCTCTGAGCCTTTGGAGATGAGAAAGTATGACTGTAAGGATGTTTGTGGTTCTTTGTATTTACTGCAGATTTTAAAACCTGAAGATTCCCTGTCAGAAACCAACTATTCCGTCAAGGAGAAAATAAAAATTGTAAATAGCCTCAAAAAACAAAAAACAAAAAAACAAAACAAAACAAAAAAACAAAACATACATATAACTAAGTTTATCAAATTTCTGTATCAGGTTAAAGTATATCTGGTACTGAAGCAATACCAAATTTAAAGAAGAAAAGAAAAACAGAAAACAAACAAAGAAACTTGGCTATAAATATTTCATTACATGATAAGCATGTTTAAACATCCCATTCACTGTGCTGGTAGCAAACATAAACCCTGTTTTTCCTGAGGTATTGCATATCAGATTGGATTCATTATCAAATGTAAGAGACAATATCTCGGGTGATAGCTGTTTGAGGAGTTTTATCATAGGCCAGTAGGAAAGATTTCAATGACTTTTCATTTTCCTTTTTAGTAGTGTGCTAGGGAGTAGGGACAAAAAAGAGAAAAAAAGTTTGCTGAAAAGACAAGTTAAAAGCGGCAAAGATACAATCAAACACAGCTGACCTTTTTGAACAAGGGGGAAAAAAAAGCAGTGTGACTTAGAATTCTGAAAGAAAAAAAAAATACAGTCATCCACTCTGGATGCTCAAGGTAGGAGGTCAGCCTTTTTCAAGCAGCAATGACACAAAAGCCTTTTGCAAAAAGACAGCACAGAAACGGTATGACAACTGCTAGGGTGTGCTGAATCTTCCCACATTCCTAGTGAGACAGATGGTGTTACATGGGACACAGGGAGGTTTGTTCAAACAGCAGCAACCTTCAAAGATCAAGCGGAGCCCAGCCCGCCGAGCACCATTGAGGGACCAGTGCTCATATGTTGCTGAGTTGCATAAACAAACAGCAACAGCTGCTTTGTCTCCCCCCACGGCCCTCAGAGGACTACTATAAACTTTAGTTGTGCCACTGTTAATATGATACAATCATTTTAATTTACTAATTGTAAATGCCATGAGCAAATGAGGAGACTTTTCAACACCAAAGCTACCATTCATAATGCGCCAACACAATCACACTTCTGCTTGTGAAAATTTAAAGCAGTTATGCTAGATAAATGTCTAGGCACTTGTTTTTTTTTCCTGGAGTTTTTGTGCACATAAGCAAGAGAAGATAAACTGTTACATAAGTGTAACTATGCAAGCTTATTTTTTATAACTGAACTTTGAGAAACATTCAGGTGACAAGCCCAATCAGATATAAATGGAATGATTTACATGAGCTGTTCTCTTAAAACAGGAAAATTCCATAATACAGTATTATCACCATTGCTTGGTTGTGTTTGCTTATGCTCGTTTTCCTTCTTCAAAGAAAATAAAGCCCAGAAGAAAAACACATAAGAATTTTAAATAGAAAATCCTGTTCAATAATTTTACAGATATGGTGGAAAGCTATCTAGAGTGATTTCAGGTCTGTAGCACTGGTTATTTTGACTTAACAGACACCATTTTTGTTACCGTCTGAACACATCATAAGGTCAGTGTGCACAGTCAATTCTCCTAGGAGGACAGAAGCAGCAGTTTTGCGAAAACATTTAAGGGACCCTGTGAATCAATCCTATTCAAATCATTTCAAGGATTTATGAAGCTATGCTTACCTGTTCAAGACAGAGTATTTATTTTCAAGATGAATGAGCCAAAAAGAGGCTGAGCCATTTTAACATTTAACTACAAATACGCATAACAAGAAGGGATCATTTTAAATGTATATCTAATATTTTGGTATTAATTCAGTTTACTATATCTATATACATATATTTATATATATATATAACATGCCTTTTTAATTTTCCTTAAAACGCCTAATTAGATTTCACATAATAGTAGCAGCTTGTAAAAACACCCCAAGTAATTGAAGGTGTTACATGACAAATGAAAGAAATACACACTTCTTTTCTATGACTTGCATCCTATAGAAAAAAATATATTTCTAAGTAAGACTAGGTGAAAAATGGTATTAAAATTGCTGAGATGTTTAATAATGTATAATTAAAATGCTACCATTTCATTCACTTTTTGTGGAACATAAAAATGAAACTAAAGTCAAGTTAAAGTGCAAATAAAATTTCTAAATTAGAAATTAACACACTCATTCGATCGTGAACATAAGACTATTAAATCATATTAGAAGAGACCATCAAAAAATCATTTAGACCTCAATTAAAGCTATTACCATTAAAAGATCTGCATCTTCAAAATGCCATGAAAAATTAATAATGATTGCCAATCAAAGCAATATCATTTCTCTAAGGGGTTATTACAGAAAGAAATCACTTAAAACCAGCCCCCCACCTGATCTGTCCCTGGTTTGTGCGTCACCATATGCCGCTCGAGCTGGGTGCGGTAGGCAAACGTGTAGCTACAAAGAGGGCAGGAGAAGTTCTCCTCATTCTTCTCGTGGCGGTACTTGATGTGCTCCTTCAGTGATGTCAAGCGCTTGTAGCCCCGGTCGCAGTAGGGGCAGGTCAGCAGTTGGGCAAAAGCATCTGGAGTTCCAGGTGGCAGGTCTGTAGCCGAGAGGCGAGAGAGAGAGAGAAGCAGGCCAAAAGGTCAGTAAATCAATGGCAGCTAATGGGCTGACTGCCCGGGATGGTATGACAGGAATCAGGGCAATCTGCTCCGCGAGAGTGCCATCATCGCAGCCGGCCCCCGCGCACCGTCCCCGCGCACACCCGGGCGGCCTTGTAGGAATCAGTTCACACGGCGCTAGAAAATTAATTAATTACTGGAGCTTTGGGGTGGGGGGAGGATTAAACAGCTGAGAAGTGAACAAGTTCTCTTCAGGTGACTGACGGTTCATATGAAACCTTTAGTCACATGCAACTCAGGAAGTGTCAGGGCTAGGGAGCTTTTCAGGTACTGGTAGAGAACACAAGGTTAAGGTCAGTATTTCTAAACTCCACCCCACCCCCCCCCAAAGTAAAATATTTGGGAAAGATAGGAATAAATTTAGATATTTTTATCTCTTAGAAATAGGCTCTAATTGTTCTTGTTCTTTATTGGATGTACAAATGACACAAATTTGCTGACAAAAAAATTCACAATACCCTAAAATTACAGTTCTAATCTTTGCTCATGAAATTCCATGCTTCTGCAGCTGTTCTTCAAATTTTAAGGTAAACACCCAGGCATGTAGTGCATTTGTAATTGTAACAGCTGCAGAGGTCAGTGTAGTGGCTAAAAATGAATTACAGCCTCACCATTTTCTTCTTGCCCATTGGCCTCTGGAGTGCCAAGGCGGGACAGTTCCTCGGGGGCTTCTGGGTAAATAATGGCCGTGTCACTGCGCTGAAGGTACTCCTCGATGCTAACTGCATGGCCATCGCGTTCCTCTAGTTTTCTTTTGGCAAAGTATTCCTCAAAGTCTGTTGTGCAATTTGCATTCTTAACTGAAATCATAAAAGAAGAAGAAATGTCTTTGTAGGGCATTCTTCCTAGGAGCCCAAGTTCATTTACATCATTGTTAGTAAGAAATGCTGACTTGCAATAAAACTACAAATACCTGGTTTATCTGTATGGGCCACATATGACTAGTTATTGACTGAATGCTTATTTGGGGCCATACTATAAGTAAAACAAAAGGACACTCTGTTTTAAGTTCAGGAGGGTCATTATATTTATTTCTTCCTGGAATAGTAATCTGCATAATTCACAGAGAAGGAAGAAATGTTAAAGTGTTTTTTAGTAGACTTAAAAAAAATAGAGCTAAGATCCATAAACATGAGAGATAATATAAGCTCAAAGCTACTTTCATAGTTGACATAAAACATCATTTTCTCTAAGGAAAGGTGTATTTAATTTTTAATTACCCACTAAACTTTATGTTCCTAACCACAGAAAATATCTTGTTGCTAAATATATGCTTTTCACCCTCCACCCTCTGATTATCACAGACAGCTGGGACTACATAGTCTGATTTAGATACTAAAAGATAGATATTCCTAGAAAAATACTAATGCAATTTTGTTTTTAAAAAAATCATGGAATGTAGCAGTTTATCTTTCCCTATAATTTCACTATTTAGCTCAATATTTTAAAGCTGCTGAAAATTAAACTCACAGCTCATAGAAATAAAATTAAAAATAACAGAAGAAGCAAGAAAGTGGCTAAACTGCTGTGTGATTTTCATATGATTTTAACTTCTGTAATTATGACTCTATTCCCATGAAAGAAATAAGAGTTGTAAACCAATATTTAAGCAACCTGTGTCATAAGACACTATTTGAAACCTCTAGATGAATTTCTGAAATAAACTGTTCCTTAAATATACTGAACAGATTTTTTTTTTTCTGCATATGACAGATTTGAGTGAGTGGCTGTTACAAAGGTAGTTGACAAAGAGTCCTTTGCTGTACAAATAATGGCAGAATCCTACTTTCATAGTTTCTAAGAGCAGTTAACCTTGATTCACTATATTCTTCACCTCATCTTCTCTGCCTTAAAGGATATTAACAGTATTTTACAAACTACACCACTAATTGTGGCAGGGTCATGCTTGAACAAGTCAATCAAAAATATATTTTTTTCAGTGTGCAGTATTTTGAACTTGTGGATTATAGATGAGAAGAATAGAAAGTGGAACCCTCTATCAATTCAACAAGTATTTACTGAATGCCTGGTATGTGATGGGCATTGTGTCTTGCTTAGAAAGCGAAAAACAGATCTAGTCTCTCCCTTCAGGAAACTATGAGAGAGATTAATATAAATGACATTATCTCAAAAATAAATAAGTTATTACCAACTTGAGTAAGTATTATGAAAGGAAGTTATATGGCAGTATGAAAGAAATGACAGGGGACTCGATGGAGTCTAGACAACCAGGGAAGCCTTAACTGAGAAAGTATGAGGTTAACTAATTTTAGAAGCTGGGGAAGAGCAGCATTTGCAATGATGCCATGCGTAGAAGGAGCAAGGTGAGTTTCAAATGTAAACAGACAGCACTGAAGTTCAGAGAATGAAAGGAGAGCTCCTTGATGCAACGGTGAAGAGGCAGGCAGGGACCATGCAGCGTGGATAATTGTGTTAAGGATTTGGGTCTTTATTCTAAGAGGAACAGGAAGCCATTGAACTATATTAAGCAGGGAGGATGATTGGATGAAATTATGATTATTTGCATTTTAAAAGAAAATTCTGGCTACAGTATGGAGCAGGGATTGAAGGAAGAGAAAAGTTGATTCTAGGAAATCAGTTTGGAGGCCCTTGCCTAGGCCAGGCAAAAGATAAAGGTTAACGAATGGGTGATGGGGAGGAAGAGAAGCAGCTGGACTTGAGAGATACTTAACAAGTAAAGTCATTAGACATGAGGGAGATGCCAAGACCCTCCCTTGGGTTCAGGCTTTTAAAATTTGATGGGTGCTAGGTGACATTCACCAAGGGAGGGAACATTGGAATTTTACAAAGACTCAAAACTATGTACAAATACATTGGATCAAATAAAAGGAAACTTACTCCTTGTAGACTACTGAAGGCAGTGTTAAAAATCCTGAATGCTGTGATCTCAAACCTTTCTCTTTTGCCATCTCAACTTTGGTTAAGTTTAACAAGGGCTGCTGTCTGATTTCCGCCCAAAATAGGTTCAAAATGTACAATCATGCATTAAGCTTTTATATGTTACTCTGAATTTTTTTTGTCTTTTCTTAAAGGGATTTAATAGAATATGGTCACTGGTGAAAATCTTTTTTCCACTGGTATACTCACTGTGCTATGGATGCTTTCCAAAGGATGCTAATTGGTGGTGATTTTGATGGTGTCACTTAACTAGCATCATTAAGTAACTAGGGAGCATGTAGCAACTGCCAACTTGCACAAACTATTTGTTCATTGTTTTGGATCATCAGAATGACTTCAGCTTTATAAAAAATCACCTTTTGTTTTTAATGGCAAGAAAATATAAGGCTGGCAAAACGCTGGATCCAAGATGAACAGTTTTTTAGCAACTACTCTGATTTTACTAGTGACTGACTTCTTTTTTTAATGCTTTGGAGGTAGAAAGCAATGTAGCAGCTTTATTCTGAACTTGGACTTACTGGAATGTTGTCAAGTGTTTAAGCCACTGATTTTTAAAAAAGTTTTTCGAGAACATTTTCCCCACTTCCTGACCTTAGTGTAACCTAGTAAATATGGATGGATGTACATTTACTTTACTTTCCTAATTTTATCTTGATATTTCAGCAACTATTTGAATTATCTGGCTATCTTTGCATGAATTTTCATTTGCATATGAATGTTTCCATCAGAAATGTAATCAAATGCAAATTCAACTGGATTTGCATTTGTAGCCTTTTGGCTTAAAAGGGAGTAAAATTCTGATTTTTCTGGATAGGCAAACTAAACTGCACCTAGATAAACTACTGGTGTTTGGAGAGGCAATCCACTTGCTAGATCAAATTTGGCCATGCTAGATTTCTATGTAAGTGCAATGGGGACAAAAGACATCAAATTATGTGCTCTCTTTAAGGCACTGAGAGTTTCTAGATCATCTTTATATCCTGAGCATTGAGTACATTGCCTAGAAATTAGTAGGTTCTCAAACATTTATGGAATAAATAAAGAGTAAATTAGGTCTTCAACACTAATCTTGGTGTCAAGGTCTTGCAATAAAAGGAAGCATAAGAGAAGAAACCTAGAGTTGGACCAAGGACTCAGACAACTGGAGAACAATTATGTACTCAATTCTGTAGTGATCATAAATAAATGCAAGAGTTTGATAGGGCTCAGATGTGTATTTAAAAATGTTTCATGAAGAAGGTGATTTAAATCTGCTCCATCAGTATTCTTTTTCATGTGGTATAGCTATGATATAGCATATATTTCTCATTATATCCAAGGTCATTTAGGTGGAATAGAGTTGACTCTCCCACAAGCTAGGCAGAAACTATGTGATTTTCTCCTGTAGCAGTGGCCATGGATGTAGAGTGTTTTTTCCTTGGGGATGCTATGAGTACTAGTAACATACAAGTTTTCAGCACCACAGCATTCTCCTTTATTACTTCCCTATCCTCAAATCTTATGGCACCCAATGGAGCTGCCATGTTTTTGCATGATCCTGTCCCCCTAGCCACCACTGATTAACCTGCGCCTGAAATGAGCCAATCTTATCCTTTCTAGGCGAAACAGTTGATTGGTCTAGCGGTAACCAGTGGATCCAGCTGAGGCCAATAAATCCCCTCCCAACGATTTTAAGACTTTATTCCCAAGAGAGCATCAAGGCAGTTTTTTTTTTTTTTTTTTTTTTAAGTGACTGTGGCTATAAGACATAGAACTAAAGAATTGATGTTTGCCATCTAGAGAAAGAAGCTTTAGGAAGAAAGAGAATGAGGCAGACACATAGAGAAAGAGGAGACAAGATGGCTGCTCCTGATGGTGAATTTCTAGCTCTACATATCCAAGCCCAAGCTGCTTCCCTGCCTTTCCAGTGACTTTGTTGTCAACCCTTCTTGTATTCTGGGGACCAAATATATTTGCCTTTTCTGCTTTTAGCTAGTTTGAGTTGGGTTCAGTCTCCTAGAACCAAAATCATCCTGTTACAGTACCATAACAAATTGATGGGATTAAATTGTGTTACTCTGGAAATTGTTGAGAAGGATGAAGATTTTGATTCCATTTGGAACTTTGTATTTTCGCTTTTTACATGGGTTTTGTAATACTGAACAGTGGACACAGGAATGAGGTAGAAAATTTGCTAGAAAGTTATAGAATTTCCCTCACTGCATTTTTCTAGTATAAAATCAACCTCATTTCCCTCCTGTCTGTAATCCTCTGCACTCCCTGTTCTCCTTGGAAGAACTGCCAAAACACACTGAGAAAGGATATTTGCATGGTATTTATGATCAAACCATAACAAAAATTCACAAGAAATCTCAAGTAATTTCTTCCTATACCTTCTCCAGGGATTTTGCATTTAGTCCTAAAATTTACCCTAAAATCTTGCAAATATCTCAGCCTTCCCTAAGGTCAGGTAAACTTTTCTCTATCCAAAAAAAGAACTTCATTTATTAAAAATGTTTCTGCATCACCATGTGGATTTTAATATTGTTATGGTGACTTTCTAGGTCCCTTCATGTCAGAAAAGCTTCAATTTTCTTCAGAATATGTTGTTCACTCTTACTAAGGTTGCTTACCACTGATACTTTCATAGATATATTTGTCTATTTTAGCTAGATATTGATATTTTGGGGTAGATATTGATATTTTTGGGTAGATACTGATAAGTATCAATATAGACTGATTTTAAAAATTACTGCCTAAAAATAATGTTCATTGAACCCTAAGGAAAAGAGGTTGGCCCCCATGTCAGTCAGCCTTATAATCTAGTTGTTTTAAGATATTTTCTCAAAGATACTTAAAAGTAGCTTTTACTTAGTGCTTTTAAGTAGTTATATCATAATAAGACCCTGATATTTATTCCTTCTCCATTTCTATTCCCTTCTCTTTGCTTGTAGCACCTTACTATTTATTTTCTCTATTTGTAACAAGCATGTGTTCACATGGGAAGACAAGTGCTCTATTATCTCTGTTTTAGTCCCCAGTATATTTTTAATTTGCATTTAAAAATTGAATAAATATATTTGAATAATATGCTCAGCCATTCTGATAAGCATCAAGAGGAATATGAAATCATCTGAAAAGAAAATATCTTGGTGTGTCCAGAAAAGCTGAGGCAAGTATATTTTAAAAACTGAGTAGAATCATTCATCCATCCGTTGTTTAATAACTGTTTATCAAGTGTCTACTCATGACCGTGTGCTTGGGGATGGGGACACAATGATGTTGACTGATTACTTTTCCTAATTTTGTGATTCCATACTTAGTGCCATATACATAAAATGTTTATAATTCTGTGGTATACAGACATAGAAATACATATATGTATAATAGAAAATTATATGTATCTATATGCTTCCTCAGTGTAAGGTAGAAATGATATATTTATCTTATAATCTGGCTTTTAGTTAAGGATAAGGAACCTAAAGAAAGAATTATAAATCTAAGTAACTGTATTTGTCATCTTTTTGAAAAATAGTCTCTTTATTAACAACTTAGATAATAAGAAAACATAGAAAATTATTTTTAATTTAGTCATTATATTGAAATTTTTCAGTTTAAAGAAGTATATACTCAGCAGTTATTGAAGTATATAAGTTCTCAAGGCTACTTTGTTTAAAGCTGGCTAATTAGTGGAATTAAGTGTTTCATTATAAAAATGCATGTGTGCATTTTTGCAGAAGTTTTCCAAAATACATATTGGCACCAGATATTTAAAAACAGCCATGAGGAAAGAGGATGATCTTTTTCTCATTACGCAGCTACCCAGGCAGCAGAGCAGAGCCTCCGACTGGTACAGAGGGATGTATGAAGCCAGGGAAGGGTCGTCAGGAGCAACAGAGCTTTCCTCTCTCCTTGGGAATTTGTACAGCAGTTTGGCTCATCTCTCCACCCCTGCTCTGACATGGCTTTCTCCGCAGAACACATGTTCAGATGCCAAGGAAAGTTCCCCTTGTGTGAGAGCTTTAGGAAAGAGGGTTGAAGAATGAACAGGGGGGTGGGGACTGTAGTCCTCTGTGGTATGAAATATATCCCTAAGCAGCAGGAAGCAGCCCAGTCAGAGACAGAGTCCAATTTTAAAGTTAGATTTTATATTAGGGATTGTGAATATCAAGATTTAGAGAGTAACTCTTAGGCTACTTTGATTTCTATTTATTGGTACAGACTGCGCAGAATCCATGATCTTTTTTAAATTATTATTCCCAAGTTAGATAATATCAATTGATAGTTTGCATTATTGTTTAATCTATAAATTTGGAATTGGTATATTTTGAAAGGACTCTTAAAATACTGCATTATATTTTAGAGAGTTTATGAAGTGAGGCATGTTTGTCTAGCAATCCAGTGCTCTTTTCATACACCTTCTCAGGACAGACCTGCCACACCTGAGGATTTTCTAGGACAGTGGTTTTCAAAATGTGGTCCTGGGACCAGCAGCATCAATATTATCTGGGAATTTGTTTGAAATACAAATTCTTGGTCCTCACTCCAGATCACTGAATCAGCAGCTCTGGGGTTGGAACTGCAAGATGGTGATGCGGATGCATGCCCAGTTTGAGAACCACTACTTTAGGAATTCAATCCTCTGCCTCACATGGCTAAATAAGACATTCGGTAATGAGGTGCTAGGAAATGGTGCAGAATTCCTCCCCCATTGGGTAACCTTCCTGACCTGAGTTCATACACTTCATCTGCACTTTCTGAATATCATCTGCACGTCTCAATCACTGAACCTATCACATCACATCGTAATCCCTGATTTACTTATCTGTGAGCTAATAGAGGCACGGACCATGTCTTATTCTGCTTTGTATAACCAGTGGCTAATACAGTCCCTGGCACGTGGTTGGTACTCAATAAATGATTAGACCAGGATTCAAGATCCTTGGACTCCTCATTTGCCTCAGCTGTTTTGTGCTCCTGGATGTTTCTTTCCTCTGCTGTAAAATGAGCCAGTATATGCTTTCTGGGGTACCCTCAAAGTTCCAGAATTCTATAACTTCAATCGATTAATTGCCTACTCAATTATTTTTTTTATTCACTGGCTAGGCCTAGAGAGTTTTATCTGTATTCTTTTCAATTAAAACCACAAAGCAGCCCAGCTTTCTGATGGGGAAATTGCATACACAGCTTAAGAACAAGTGTTTTGGGAATGACTTGTAACCACAGGCAACATCATAAGGAAACTGTTCTTAATAAATATCTGCTGAATGAATGAAGGAGATACTCAAGAAGCTTGGGATACCAGTTGTTTCTTGCGGGTAGTCTTGCTTTGAAGTAGAGATAGCTGCTCGTAATCACAAGCAAAGCTAGTAAAACCACAGCATTCATTAGTCGGGAAGTGACGGGCTCTTCTTGATACGCAGTGATCACAGTCTGAGAACGACCCTCCCTCTAACCTGTCAAGTGCTACTTCTGCTTTTCTCTGCTCAGAACCTATCTCCTCTACTTTATTTTTAAGTACTCATTGTATGGAATTAATTTCAAAAAAAATTTAAAATGATGATTTGCATGACAAATATCTAATTAGATGACCAGACTCTTCTGACATATAAAAACATCACAAGCACCATAAGCAAGAACAGGGCATGGTTTAAATAGCATGTCTCCCTTCTTGTTAAGTATTTAGGTACTAATTGAATTATCTGATAAACTGATCTTGTACAATTGATTAACAGTATACATCCAGTCAACTCTTGCTGAGAAATGCCTTGTGATCAAACTTGTGTGGCTTCTGTTACCCAGATAAGAAAGCTAACTCATTTAAAAGTTTTCATTTAAACTCCACATAAGAGTAATTGGAAGTTAATAAACTAGAAGGGTAATAAAGTTACAAAAAACGTCTTATTCTTTATTCTATATTAATGATATAATGCACAGAACTTATGATTAAAGAGGCCTAATTGCTTGCTTAGCCTACTAACCTTATCTTCAATATTAGCAAATTAGGAGAGTTACACCTTGCACCCTGGTGTTTCTTGCTCAGGCAAAATTTTTAATCTGGGTCTAGCGCTTTACTTGGGTTTCAGCAGCCTCAGACACCCCAGGCAGGATCTGAACAGAATTGGCATTTCTATTTAGTACTTTGGGCAGTGAATCCCTGATTTCACCCCTCCCATTCCTGACTCATACTCTGCTACTCTCCTGCTGCATGGTATGAAGTATGATTGGGACCAGCTACATAACTTGCAGGGCCTCAGACAAGGTGAAAATGTGAGTTCTCTTGTTCAAAAATTAAGAATTTCAAGACGGCAACAGCAGAGCATTAAACCATGTGCAGGGGGCCCTGTGCAACCGCACACCTCTCATGCCCAGGAAGCCGGCCCCTGGTACACTATCATGCGAGGCGAAGGGCCCCTGAGAACCTCCCATTTCATGTCGAATACAGCAGCCCACGCATTTTGTTTTCTTTGTCCACACTTCTCAATGAAATTTCATTAGAAGAAAGGATACGGTAGGGTACAGTCTGAAAACTACTTTTCTCATCTGATTTCCTCACTTAACAGGTAAAGCAAGGTTAATGATTCATTTAAAGTTACACAACTAGCATAACTAATTTCCGGAAGACCTGGATGTAGAATGCATGTATCCTAACTTCATTCATTGCTCCTTTCAAAATATCATAACTCAATGAGAGAGAAAGAGGCTTATCTTTTTTAATATTATAATTTTTATCATGCCTAACTGATTTGATATGATTTCATTTGCTGAAATATGACACCATAAGTAATTAAAAATAATACACATTGGTACACCATTAAATTAGTATGGGGAAAACCAATTAAAATACATACACACACACATACACACATATGTAAAATATTAAATTCTTAACAGCTTTCCCTCTCACTTTTTTTTTTTCCATATCCCTGCTCTTCTGAATCCTATATATTTGTTTTATATGCTTACTGGATGATCCAGAACTGGATCTATTGAGACAAAGAGAATTTTTTTTTTCAAATTCCCTGTCCAAGATGCTTATTTTAAATTTCCATTTAATATTTAAATATTGCATTTTTCTAATGTGGATTTTTCTAATTTTTCATCAAGTTTCCAAAGGCACTCAATACAGAATAACTTTCTGAAAATACCTTGTAAAGGTGAATTTTTATTAACTATTTAAAAATTATTATTTTATTATTATCATTATTTGATTTGATGGTTATAGCATATTAAAAATGTCTCAAGCTTAACTTAGGACTGGAGACAAAAAAAGAAATTTATTCACGGTTCATTTTGCCTTCCCATTTCACATATTACTTGTTTATCCCCCTACATGCTTAATGATATTCTCCTACATGCGTTTCACTTCTTCAGATTAAATGAAACTGTGTCATCCCTTGATAATATCCAATCCTTCACAGACCTTTCCAGCAGAGGCTGTTCCTGGTTTCATCTGTCTTGACACACAGAGCAAGGAGGATGGGTCAACATACTCCTTAATTCATACTACCATTTCCAACCAGTGTTCCTGTTTTATTAATTCACTCATCATATATTTGTCCATTCATCTATTCACTAAGTCAACAAACAACCTGTTTACCAAGATCAATGCTATGTAAGCACTGCACCTACTGAGAGAAAACATGGAGGAGATGCACTTAACTCAAAGAGCCTTCAATCTGTGACTGTAGGTTTTTAAGTTCAAGTCATCCATTTTCATCATCATAACTTAAGGCACTGCCTATTTAGCTCAAGTACAATGACACTTGTCCCATTACTATATCTCCCACAGGCTGCCATTACTATCATCCTGGGAAATTCCATTATTCTAAGGAGAGTCTATGAAGAATCCTGGCTTCACAATGTGTTGACTTTCTCTTGTCCAACAGCAAAGATGGCCACACCCTGGTACTGGGCTAAACCTGGGACAATTCTGTCTCTAAGAGACAGAACTTGGAAATTTACTCTCTGATTCCAGCCTTCTGCCCCTCTGGGTCATTTGGCTCCTCATCCCCCTGAAACAGATATTTCACTGTGATGATCAGGCCCTGGCAAGTCCCCCAGTCCATTTCAACTGTTCTGACTTTACTTGTCTGTCAGTTCAGCTTGGAGCTTGAAATGTCTTCCATCTTTGAGCCTTATTCCTGTATCATTCTTGCCTTGCCAACTTAAAATCCAGTCTAATTTTTCTGTTCCCAGAGTACCAAAAATGTCTCCAGAAACTTTAAGCAATTATATAAATTTGTTTCAGATTATGTTATCAGAATAGGATATTCTTTTATGATTATAATTGAACTTTCACACATTGTCCACAGTAATTACTCTAATTCTCCACTCCTCAGCATTCCAATCCTACTCCCCTTCCCTTACTGTCAACTGCTGGTCTCTTTTCCTACTTACTTCAAAGGGTGCAACTCATATGAGGTGAGCTCCCTGAACTACCTTTAATTGAACCAAAATCTCTACCATCATTCTCCCTTCTTCTTTTAATCTAAAAAGATGAGTCTCCATCCAATGCAAAACTAGCATCTTAAACTCTCCCCTCACAACTCTGGGGAGAACCTGCTGCATCTTTTACCATATTCCTTTTATTTTTTTCAGTCTTCTCTCTTTCTTTCTTTTATATATAGGCATACACATCCTGAAGAAAATGCCCCCTCAAGTTTGCAATTTCCTTAAGACACCTCTCTTTGCATTTGAACTTACATAGCATATAATATTTCAAAATAGAACACCTTACTTCATACATAATATAGTTGTTAATAATAATAATAATGGCTAGGAACAATTGAGTATTTATTACATCATTACATTGTGCTAAATTTTTACACCCATTTATTACTCTTCTATCATTTTTTATTCACTCAATTGAATGTAAGTCCTAAATGAAAGGGACTATTCTTTGTTCATTACAACTTTCATGATGCCTAACAAAATGCCTCACACTTAGTAGGGTCTCAATAAATGATCAATGATTTGCATAGCTAATAAGGCTATAATTATGTATTTGTAAATTTTGTCTTCCTGCCATTAAGATTTTGTTTTTCATTGTCACGACAAGATTTTATGTTCCTTTAGGACAGGAACTATATCTTCTATCCCCTTTAAGTCTCTTTCTCAAGCCTCAGTTCAAATTCTGCACAATGAATATATTCTCACTGAAAGAATGTATGCAGATATCTTAATGGTTGTTAATAAGTGACAAGCATGTTGATATTTGATATAATTTGATGTTTTTCATGGCAGAAAGAATAAAAGGATCTGATTCCTGATGCTAGTTCAGTGATCAAATAAAGGAAAATTCCATTTTCGTTATCATTATACACACATTATAAATACTACTCTTCTACAATTAAAAAAGTATACTAAATAAAGATGCAATGACATAGAAAAAACTAAATTATTCCTTATTAACTTTATATTTTAACCTCAAATGTATTGCCAGAGCAGAGTGAGAGAAGAAATTTGTCCTACAACTTGTCTGTGTAGTTTTCCAGGATGTCCAGGGAACCTAATTGGCCAAGGTTCTCAAAATGACTGGTTAGTCCTTCTGTCACAAATGTATTAAATGTGTTTTTGTTTTCTAAGGAAGAAGTTAATGAGGAAGCAGTGTGAGGGAAGGGAGGAAACAGTTCAGAGTGCATTTATTTCTTAGTGAACAAAAACAGTTTAAAGCTAGCTCAGTGGTAGATGCAAAAACAACATCAATCCAAACTAACAAAAAAACCTAAAACGGTGAACATCTAGTACATGTCAGGCATTGTACTAAGTGCCTTCAAATGAATGTCATTTAGTTCCTACAATAAGATCTTGTGCATAGGGAAGCATTATTTCCCCTTTACTGATAAAGAAATCAAGGCTTATCAATTACATTCTCAAGTTCATGTATGCAGTAATTAGCAAAGAAAATGTAAATATATGTTTATTTGACTCCAGAAACTAGAACATTTCAAGACATTGCTTGCCTCTCATATGTAAAAGCATTTTTATATTATTCTTAAAATATTGGGTGCATGTTTAATGACTGACTACAATTGGAGTCTACATAGTCCTAGGACAATAATTTTCTCGCCTTATGTAAGATTAAGAACTGAGCTCTAAATCAGCCTTGCCCAGTCTCTAGATGCAAGTTGCTTTTTTTCTTCCCAGAAAAGGAAGCAAAGATTCAGGTGGTTATTATTAGCCCTTTATAACTAGAGTACTAGATTGTCTGAGTAAATATAACTTTTGCACATTCAGAGGAAAACATCAGGGGCCTATTTGGGTCTTGACATGTACGCAGAACTGCACTGATGCCAGTGATCACTGGGCACCCAAGAGAGATCCTTGTTACTACCAGAGTGTAGGCAAACTCATGTTTATAATGCTCCTCAGTTTTCCCATTGTTCTAATCTTCTTAGGAAATAATTTTTGTACACACACTTAAAAAAATTCTCATTCTGAATTTGAATGCTATTAATATCTGGAAGATGTGGGGTTCTTTGTAAAAAGGTGTTCATTTTATGAGCTAAAGCATACAATTTTCTTTCTTTTTTTAAACATTAATACTAGTGAAATTATGCAATGTAGGAAATTATTAATATAAATCACGATTGGCAATATTTTATGTTAAAAACCCATTTTGCTGTGCTGTTCATCTAAATTTGTTATAAAAAGTAGTGACACTCAATGCTGTTGTTCTTTGCTTTTGTAAGCGAATTTCAGGGCCTTAAATCCATTTTTTTTGGTCTCTGGAGAGACTGGATACAATCTCTACATATAGGGAGTGTTTTCTCCTATAATGGTCTCATTTCTCAGAGTCTGTTATTCTCCACTAAGCAAGTAGGGTGGCACTTTGAGGCAAACAGAGAATAGTCCCTTTCTTAAAGCAAACATTTTGGGGGCACTCACTAAGGTCAAAGTATATGTTATCTATTTTATCATCTCAACAATCCCGTGAAGTAGATACTGTGATACTCTACCCCCATTTTACAGCTGAAGAAATCTCTTGTCCTTGTGAAATCAACTAGGTGAAACAGGTGCATAACAATGTAAAGAAGATCAATATCGACAAGCTAAAATCAGTGGTATACAACTTAGGGCTATGGGTTCTCAGAGAAGGAGGAGTTTGATGTGGGTTCGGGTGTTCAGTGATGACCACATTAAGGAAATGGGATGTGAGCTGGCCCAGAAGAACAGAAGGGTGGGTAGAAAGCAGGTGAGAGATTAGGGTCTGAGGGATAGCATGGGCAGAGATTCAGAGGTTGGAATACATATGTTTTTTTTTTTTTGTTTTTTTTTTTAATATCGCCAAGGGATTTGGTGTTACAAGGATGGAGCACTGTCAGTACAAAATGGATGGCACTTAATACATGGCTGAGGAATGTGGGTTTTGTTCTCTGTGTACTAAGGGACAATTAAGGATTCTAAGAAGGGAACTGGGACAATGAGAAAGGGGTATAGGAAGAATGTGGTCTGACCAAATGAAGGGGGACACGAAGGCTAGAGACCAGTCAAATGTAACTGAGACTTTCTAGTTTGGGAGACTGGAATAAAGGGAGACGAAAATGTCTGGTTGGTTACTTCAGGTCAGGTGTCAAAACTATGTCAACCTGACAACATGAAATGGAAGTCCAAGTGTTGTATGTCTCTTACTCACTCCCGTATTTATTCAACAACACTTGCTGACCTAGACCGTTCCAGTATCTGTGGTGATAAAGTAACCAAAACCTACTCAGGACCTGCCCTCAAATAGCTTATAATCTAGCAGGGATAAAGAGACCTGTAAGTAACTGAGTATAATATGAGGCAGAATGAAGTAGATTCTATAAGAAGATCCTCAAAGGAAGGAGTGATTAATTCTATCTGGGAGACCCTGAGATGGCTTCCTGGTGGAGACATCCTTTAAGCTGAGCCCATAAGAACGTGTATGACGTTATTGGGTTAAGAAAGAATGAGGGGCTTTCTTATGAGTCAGAGGAGTAAAAATTGCAAATGGTCCTTCATAGCTGAAGGCATAGTTTGGAAAATGGTATTATAGGCAAGTAGGGGATGAGATCATGGAGGCCGCCATCTTGAAGGCCCACTCATTCTGAAAGCAAAGGAGAAACATTCAAGTGATTATGAAGCTGGGTGGGGACAAGTTACACTTATCCATCTGCCTTAAGTGTTTAGAAAACATCTTTGATGTTAGTGTGAAGAATGATTGAAGAAATAAAGGATTGGAAACAGGGACTCTGGTTAATAAGCTTTCATAATAGCTCAAATGAAAGATAAGGATTTAAATTAGGGTAGTGAACAAAAATGATGGAGATAAATGCAAGCAATATGCAATATAGAGTAGAGTTGATAGTACTTGATGACTAAATAGACAAAGAACATAAAAATCAAATTTGATATCAATGGCTTCTAGCAGGATCAGTTCCTCAGAGTGGTGAAAAAACTGAGGATGTTTTGGGTGACTTTATTCCCAAATCTGCCCCTAATCATTATTCACAATTGCTAAGAGATGGAAACAATCCAAATGTCCTTCAACAGATCAGTGGATAAACAAAATGTGGTATATACACATGATGGAATATTACACAGCAGTTAAAAGGAATGAGGTCATGAAACATATGACAACATGGATGAACCTTGATGACATAATGCTAAGTGAAATAAGCCAGACACAGAAAGGGAATATTGTATGTTACCACTAATGTGAACTCTGTGAAAAATGTAAAATAAATGTTTTATATTGTAGAATGTAGGGGACCTAGAGATAGACAGCAACTAGTGAAGGGGTAATGATAATATAATAAGAACAGTTAAGATATGGAGAGTAATCGTAATGATATGGGAATGCTCAGTAATGACTATGGTGTGTTAATTTTCTTGAGGTATGGTAGGAACATGTTGGAAGCAATATAGTTATTTTAGGTTATTTGTTTTTCTTATTCCTTTGTTTTGTTTTCCTTGAAATGTTTTTTGTTTTAATTTTTTGATAAATAAAGTATAAAAGAAATCTGCCACTAATTATCTTCATGTTATTTTTTATTACAGTTTCCTAAACTGTCAAAATACAGTTAAGGCATTGTTTTGTAATGCAACTTTCAATTTTAGAATTCTGTGATTCGATTCATGTAAGCCCTTCCCACTACTTCTTACAGCTTTGAACTCAGAATGTTATGCTATGAAGGAAAAGTTTTTAGGTTCTAAAAGACTACTTTATCCATTTATATTATTATATATTCTATATCTATATAGCTTAATATTACTATTTAATAGATTTGTAGAATTGAAAAGGAACCTCAGAGGTCTTTTCCCTACTTTTAGTTAGGAATGAAATTTGTGTGTTGAATATAAACAGAGAAATATAAGGGACGTTTTCCATGGCTTCCCTTGAAACTTATTCCAATGAATAGCAACTCTTTGTATCAGAAAATTGTTTAACTTGTTTAAAATGTATCAATTTCAATGTCTATTGGTTTTGCTTCCATTAGAAAAGGAAAATGCTATCTGATATTAAAGAATTCCACCTTCATTCATCAAAATATATATTTATTGAGAGCCTATTACGTTTAAGGTGCCCTTATAGACAGTGTTGTGGCTTAAGAAACATTACATGGTTTCAGTTTGCAATCTAATTTGAAAAAGACAACACATAATTACAACACACGACAGAATTTATGGCAGGGTTAGCTGAGTTATACTATTAGAATTCACTAGAGGAAGATACTACTGTAGCTTGAGAGAGCCAGAGAAGAAGATAAGCTAATAACTGGATCTTGATCAGAACTTGGGTGGAGAGAAAGAGATGGTTCATTAAGAACTAATCTCAACTAGAAAAGAGGTATTATTTCACTTCCACATGCAGTTAGCACCTAAAGGGAGAAATACAGGGATAAGAGGCAGTAAACATACGGTTGGGAAGAGAAATGTATTTATTCCCTAAGAGCAGATTTATAAACTGAGGGTCACCAGAAAATGCCTAATTACTAAGTCCAATGTGTTTGCTCAGCATTCTTCCAGTTGTAGTTACTTGAAGCTTTTGACTGAGTTGACTACTCTGCTTTTTGAAACTTTCTTTTTTTTTTTTTTAGCCTTCTAGATGTTCACCTTTTCCCCCCTTTTTGTAATCTTTTTTTCTTTGGTGAGTTTGATTTTTCTCTCTACCCACCAGGATCTCGGACCTGTTACAGTAATTGCAATAATTGCATAATCAATTGCAAATCTCATAGTCCCATGATGTTAAACACCAACTGTAGGCATGTGCAAGACTCTCAAATCGTTCTCTCTGACTGCTTGGGTTTCAATTCCCCATTTCCAATGGATTTTTCCGTATATATCCCTAACTTTTATATGAAAATTACTTATGTTGAAGGCCAGCTCAGTATGTTCTCCTCAAAATTGGATTCTTCTTAGTATATTTAGAAATAGCAAACATCACCATATTCTAAACACCCAATTATGTAATCTTGAAGCCATTTTGACTCCATTTCCCAGAGAATCAATTGGCTATAAAGAGGTTATGTTGCTAATTTCACCACTGTCACTACCCTAGGTCAAGGTTTTTATCTCTTGACACCTGGAATACTACAACTTCCAAAAATCACGATAGTACATGTCTCAAACTCCTGTCTGATGCTTTATATTCTCCACAGATGGCCTCAACTTAAATATCCAACTTTATTTGCCACGAATATCCTTCTAGGACCTGTGCTTTAACCAAATCCTTTTACTCCCTATCCACTGCACGGACACCATACCTTTCTGCCTTGGCTTACACACTCCTCTTCTGCTAGGAAGCCCTTCCTCACTCCTCTATGACATTTGAAAATATATTCAGTTGGAATCCCACCTACTTCAGAAAATCTTTTCTGAATTCCCATCCCATAAGTTCACTCCCACTTCTGGAATTATAGAACATTATGATTCCTACCATTTGTTGTATATTTGTCACATTATCATTTATTGTTTGTTACTTTATTACTATATTATTGTTATTATTATCATTATTGCTCAATACTTCACATATATTAGACTCATCTTCCAAATTAAATAGTAACCATGTCTTAAGTCTTCTTGGTCTATCTTCCACCACACATGCACATAGCAGTGAGTATATATAGAAGACACTCAATGATACTTATTGATTTATGATTAACTGAATACATCTAGACTCTAAGGAATAGTAAGTAGCATGAGAAAGGGTGATCTTAGAGCCTGGTGAAACAAAACTCTGATTTGATTTTTAAACCTTCTAAATAAGAACAATTTTTAACTTCACTTTAGACCTCTGTTTTATACAACTGCTAGTAAATTGTCAGTTCCTGGAGTGAATTTACTTTTGTGATGCTCTAAATGTTTACAAAGAGAGAAAAAATCATCAGATTTTATTTATCTGAAGTTGGACTTTAACATTTATCTTTAAATGGCACATGAAGCCATTTTTTTTACGCCATGAGATGGGATATTAGAGAAAGTACCTAATTCATGGTATGTCTTTATTTTTATGTTTTCATAAGGAATTATTTTGTTTTAATTCTATTTTCACATGGTCATAGACCTCTGCTACAAATAATATTAAAACTAGAAATATTCTGAGCAAGCAACTAGTTTAATCTGGTCATTTTACAAGTATGGAAACTGAATTCCAAATAGTATAACTGACATGTTCAAAGTCACAATCGAGCCATTGCCAGGCCCATTCTTGATTCCTAATTCTTGACTCCTAAGTTTTCTATAATCCTACAGTGTATACTTTCATCTTTGCATCTTAAATTAAGTGACATTACTCAAATAAAAGGAAAACAGCATTTTTCACTATTTCTCTTCTTTTGCACCCAAGAAAATGAATTAATGCTTCTTAAGTTATTTATTAAAGCATTCTAAATAGAAGCACAGCATGAGCAGTTTATGATGATGTGTATCAACATACAGGAGGTATGAATATCATCTTAATTATTTACATTTCTAAAATTTCATAAAGCTGTGACTTTTTTCCTTGGTGAGTTGAACAGAAATTGTCATGTGATTTTCTTGGTTTTTGTTTTGGAAGATTATTGTATACTGGGCACTATTATAATATTTGTAATGGTTGTACAGAGGATTGTTTGAAACATCAAGAATAATTAGACTGATCCAAGAAAAGAGAGAGAAACACAGTGAGTCAATGTAAGTTTGTACTGTTGATGTGAGAATGTGTGAAGATGCTGTTCAGTTTTGGGGAAAGAACATGGAATGTCACAACGCTCCCATTCTATAGCAGAAATAGAGTAAAACAAAACACTACTTACTACCTTCCCACTGTAATTTTTCAGCTTCATTAAAAAGGAATGAAATTGTCAATTGCTTTCCATAAAACTTCTGCCTGGGAAACACTACTTTTACAATATAGCATTTTACAATATAAATTATACCATATCATTTGAATTCTCAATAACTGATCTCAAGTCGTGACTAGAAGAAGCATATCATATTTTAATTTTAAAAATTCTTTATGCCGTCTCTTAAGGTAAAAATTACTACTAGAAGTTTTCCCAACTCACACTCTGAAAGGATCCATTTTTACAGCTCAGTTTTCTTGACCTTCAGAAGCAAATTAGGGCTATAAGAATGAAAGAAATATTTGCTGAATAAAATACCAAATGAAGAGAGGTGTGATCTGAAACAAAACAAGAGACGTGTAAGGTCTGAATTGCTAAGTCTTGGAGATACAAATGGATGGGCAGGGTTTCTCTCCCTGACTCACTAAATCCACGTGACACAGGAAAATTGGATCTTAGGGCTGTAAACATCACTTACCTGTACCATTGTTAACTGTTGTCTGGATGGTGGCTTCTGGCCCCAGAGTGTCATAGTCTTCCTTCATTTCTTCTATGGGGGAAAATTATCTTTAGGCATTTGAAAATTGTAGAAAGGCTTACTATACTAAGCATGCCAACCACAGGAACAAGGAAGATTCTTTCAAAGGAAACAGAAAAGGCTTGTTGTAAACCTCTAAACAATAGCTTTGTTCAGGCAATTGAATGAATCCAATAGTGCTAGCTGCACAAGAACTTATTTACTTTAAGCATTACTGCAAGCTGTGAAAAACAGAGGTGCTTATTTGGGGCAAATGAAGGGCTTTTCTTCTGGTGGCAGTTCTAGTGACAAACGGGGGAAGATATTATTTTTTCAATAAGAGTCAAAAACAACTAAGTATTTGTACTTATGAGGAGGCATGCTAGCTGCTAGGCCTCTGGTAACTCTGGATGCTTAGTGGCAACTCAGAATTTTGTATTTATTGTCATTCTATTATGGTTCTAATCTATGCAAACACATGTATTTTTAAATCTAATTCTACATATCAAAATTTGGAGTGCCCCATTTATTGAACAAGCATCCCAGAGGTATTGAAAATGAATGTTCTCTGTTTCATATAAGCTTCCAAAACATATCTTCCTTATTCCTTTCCCTACTACTCCATAAATATCCTTTCCTCCTTATCATTTATGACCAAATAGATCATCATAGTTATTTTCTGAGGAAAAATATGCATATATAACAGCAGCACAATGTTCTGATGAAGATGAATATATGTAACACTTGAAGTAGAAGATTCACGAATTTTGGAGGTCATTTTCAAAAATTGCAATGTTTTAAAGTAAGAAAAAGTTTTAAAAATGGGGGAACCCTTGACTCTTCTGCCTACTAAATTGTGGAGTGTGTGAGAGGGCAGAGCAGGACAGCTGACAGTTAAAATTCTTCCAATTAAATACACTAAACATGTACTTTGAAAAATTGTATTTTTATAATAATTTTAATGAGAACCAAACATGAGCCTAGATGCCTCTCTCTCTCTCCTCTCTCTCTCTCTCCTTTCAGTGATAGTCATTTTACTTCAAACAAGAGAAACTTTATAAATAGGACTCTAAATTCCCGAATTATCTTGATCATTCTTTGTTTATCCCATTCTAGTCATAATTATTTGATAGAAGAACACGTTCTAGCAATTGTCACAGCAAAGTTAAATTGCATATATTTTAAAATTTGGGGTTTTTACAAGCAGTATTCTGCAGCACATCTATTTATGGCATCAGACCTGAAAAAGTCGAGGACCTTTTAAGTTAAAATGTACAGGCATAAATAAATGCTAATTTAATGCTACTGCACACAACATTCAGATAAGGTGAATACTTTTTTTTAACTGTACAATCATTTGAATTCATTCCTGGCCCTGGACTGCTGCCTTGTTTAAGGAATATCTTCATGGGGACTTTTTGCATAAAACACTCAAAATTTTAATATATAGCATTACAGTATGTCAATTGTAATAATTGATCTGTTGAAAGGGTCCCAACTAAAAGTTTTATCAGCCTCTGCAAGGAATTAAATTAAGGTATTTCTGAGAAGTTCAGGCCTAGATATAAATATAGCCTTTGTGTCTTTCTTCCTCGCTCATCTCATGTGATTTCTGGTGGCCAAGAGTCACAAGCATCATAAGTTTTCCATCTGAGAGCACATCAAGTCACTGAGGGGAAAACAGTTAACAGCATTTTTTTTTTTTTTTTTTTTTTTTGCATAATAGTGGTAATGTTCAGGATTTCTGCTGCACTTCCTTCCTCATTGTCATTTTCTTATGAAAAAGTAAAGAGAAGTTACAGTCGGTGGTTGTTTCCCAAATTAATAAATGCTGGGTATACAAATGTGTAGTCGGCACTTTGTGTATTTTGCATTCTACAGTACTGCTTTAGCCATCACCCTCTTTTACCAAAGATTGCACAACTGATAACCTTCAGAGACATCAGACGAGATGGTGCCATTTTCACCTAGAATGTACTTTGCTTCAATTTATGAGCATCAACCTTTTTCTCTTTCTAATATCAAGCTCAATTTCTCAAATGAGATGCTAAGCCTTTTCAGGTGTGCATGCATATTTAAGTTTCAAGTGAACCCATATTCAGAAGGACATAAAAATACATAGTTTAGGATTATCTCCTCTAATTTAATGGCAATCCTGGCTGTCTTTCTGCCTCATGTTAAACCTTAAACATTTTCCCAGACATCTCTGACTCAGCATACTGTGTCTAAAACCACATAGTATATTTATTTTTAAAACACTTGTAAACGTTTGTATTTTCCAGCCACCCTTGGGATGAAGGTTTGTGAAAATCAGGAGCACTTTCTTCCCTAAGATGAAGAATCCTTGAATAAGCAGAAAGAGGCCAAGATGCAGGTGATTTATTTAAGTCTGAGTCAATGATAATGATGTCATGGTTTCCAGCACACTGTGTCCACCCATTGTAGGACGAAAGAATGTCAAGGACAATTCCAAACACAAAACTTTGATTGTGCTGGAACCGGAAAGGCACAGTTAGAACTCCACTGCGCTCTTCAGTTCAAAACCTGCATCCTGCAGACAAACTACAGAAAGCATGGGAGAAAGAGCAAAGGAGAGAGGGCTTATCTCAGAGTAAAGCTATGTGCTGAGGTACCACGGTAGACAGCCAGGCACCAGGGATAAAACACTACTAAATAAAACTGCACCAGAATTAGAATTATTGTCTATAGTGTGTGTTTTGAACAATAAATAAGAAACATATTTTATCAGAAGAAAAATGTGTTATCTGAGAGTCAGGATAAACAATGAGTAGCTTTTTAAGACCAATTTCTTTTCATTAGACATCAAGGCACCACATCAGAGCACTTTTAGAACAATAAAAAAAAAAGAACAATAAATCATTACTAATCATTAGAACTAGACAGGTAATAGCCGGGTAACTTTCTTGGTCCAAATAGCCAAATGAGATTAGGGATTTACATTTTATTTAATTATTGTGACTCCAGAATGCTAGTTTATTTACCATAAAGGTAAGAGCAAAGAACAGCCTGTTCATTTGTATCCCGGGCACCATTAACCACAGGTGATAACAGGGACTGCAGTGCATTCATATGGATATTATTGTATATTAAAACATTTAGAATTATGACCCATGACCAACACAAAAAGCTGCCATGATCACACACTACTACAGCTTGACATTGCTCTTTTGGCTGTTTTTCAAATCTTTATCTCAATTTTTTTAAATTAAACTTTTTTTTTTTGGAAGTTTGGAGCTGTACATTTGTTATATCATTATTAATTATTCCTTTAAGGGTGAAAATTCTAGTAATTGGTCCTTACCCTTGATTTCTAGATATTAAAATTTAAAGCATCAGAACATTCATTCTTATAGCCCTGCATATCTAGTTCATTAACAAATATGAATAGCTAACACCAGCTCATTTAAATAGTATGTCTTACATGAGTTCTCGCCACACTCTGTTTCTGTCACACTGCTCCCAAGAATCATTGGCTCTTATTATACATGTAAATGGCTATCATAAAAATAAAAATTTCATTTAAGATTGTTAATGACTTCTGCAGCAGTCAGACTTCCTTTAATGATCATCCTCTGCCCCTAATTAAACGTATTTATCTTTCAAGCATCTTTGGCTGAGTTCTCCCTCATAGTTGAAAATCTAAAACCTTAAGTCTTAATGGATATAACGATAAATGTTTATGTGTGGGATTGCTGAGATTCGAGAAACCTTCACAGAAAGCAAAATTGGAAACAGAAAGAGTACAAAACTTGGCACAGAATGTCAGGAAAACAAGAAACAAATACTCTACATTCAAACTGCCATTGGTCTTTTTCCTTTTTTTTTTTTTTTTCCACATTTAATTTTCTTTAGTGGTGGAAGTGCTTTTATTATCCTCCATTCAGTATACCAAGCAATTACTCTGCCTTTGCTCAGTGTTTTATAGTCTGTGGTATCACAATAGTATATAGGTAGACTCTCCTGCTTACTTGGTCCCCTTCCTACCCACTTCACCTCTTTATAAAAATGCTATTGTTATATATATTATAAAGAGAAAAAAACAAGGTGGGGTAAAGAATGATATCTCTCAGTGGGTTCCAGGAATAGAGATCAAGTAGGCATGAGGGTCTGAATTACAGAGGACTTTGTGTTATTTTCAAATCTTGCAGGCCACTTGACCAAGTAAAGATGAGTGGAGAGAGTTTATTCCAGTATGGCTAATTCTCTTCTATTTTGTTATAATCATTTCATACTTTAGTGATGTTCCATCATAAGTGAATTTTAGACTAAGACATTTACAATTTCACAGTGGCATCTGAAGTTTCAATTTGAACATAATTTGCCTTATTTTTATTATAGCTGGCCTACAACCATTTTAATTCCCTTGAGATTCCCACCAAACAGCAGGAATCATTATCAAATACTTAGCTGTTAAATAATAAGAAAGCTACCTGACCAGGTAAAAGTGTGAAATCGAATTCACACTTAACAAAAGGGAATGATTAGATGGTTGAATTACAGTAGGAGGTGTCAGACAGACACTGAACCTACATTAAACTGACATTTATTTGGTTTGAAATGCTACTTAATTTCCACCCAAAACTTTAAAATACATATTTCTTGTGAGTTTTTATGTTTGCTTCCATTTTCTGTCATGAAAGTGTGGTCTTGATCATGCTATACAAGCTGTACACTGTAAATGTGGTGCAAATGCCTCATGTCATGGGTTTAAAATGTAGTTCATATTCAACTTGTCTCAAAACCAACATATAATCCCTTCCTTAGATGTAAGTGCTGTAATGTGATAACATTACTGTCACTTCATAATCTGTCACCAGCTTTGGCATCTCTATTCTGAAAGGGCAATGGGAGGAAATATTATAATTATTTGGTTGCAGGCGCGCCATGAGGTAGTAAAGATTAGTTTCAGATGGCACAGGAGGGGGCAGGTAGCGCCAGCCACTTACCTGGACCATCTATAGAGGCTTGTAGAATCTCACTGCTGTGCCAGGGATGTTCCACTCCACCCTCCCTTATCTCATCTTCCTCCTCTTCTCTTGGCAGCAGAGCTTGGCTCACGTGTGGGGAGGACTCGTGGTTGGGCACGCTGGCTGGACTCGTCTCCTGGTCCAGAGGGTTAGCGATCCCATCATCCTCAGCAATGTGCAGCTTGTCCTCCTCATCGGTTTCTGAACCCGTGTCCACTACATTGTCATAGTTCACCACTGCAGAGAAGGCACACAACACATGCTCTCTAAACACTCTGTTGAAAAATATCACTCACCCCTAACCATTTAGTTAAATTGGGAAAGACTTAATATTTTCATAACTTAATTACTCAACCATGTCAGGAAAATATAATTAACAACTTTCATATGTCAGCATTTTTATTCTTATTCAATTATAGCTGTATTCTCTTTGTGATTTTAAATAGTGTTTTACTAAAAAAAAAAGGGCATTCTTGAAAAGGTGATGGAAGC
>NC_051315.1:32533232-32538232 GCF_015220235.1 Choloepus didactylus
TAAGCTCATTTTCCCATTTGTTCTTGTTTTGATCCTTTGCCCACCATCATCACCATTGGCATAAGAGATTTTAATAATGTAGCTTTGTCTCTGCAAAGAAGAGATTCAATTTTGTATAATAGCCAATGTATACTGGTTTCAAATGAGGGCCATTGGGCAGAATATATTATACCAGGGTCTATTTTTGAACTTAAGATACATATTTTTATTCAGCATCCTAAAGTACAGAACCTCCTACATAACGTAGCACAGTTCCATTCAGTCCTTACATTTGGTCAAATAAGCAACCCCTTGCATGAGTCTCAGCAAAATTTTGTACATGTATTATAGCTACATGGCTGGCACAAAAACAGACGGTTACTTCAAAATCACAAAGAAGTGGGAGCCCAAAGAATTCCTTTCTGCAATTCAATAAACAAGAGGAAAGATGTACTGTTTGCTGGCTCAAAATAGACACTAATTTTACATCTGTCTCTGAGGCACAGCAAAAAGCCAACTAAAGAGCAGTAATAAATGTCCAAAAACAGCATCAGTATCCAAAACTCTCACAGTAATCTTCAGAGGAATTAATTACAATTCTGTGTAACAGTTGCATTGGCAAACTGCACCCATAATTATATACAGGTACTGTACGGTATTACAGGGAAATTTGCCATGTGATACCATGTTTACATGATAATTGATGGATAAGATAAAACTATTTGCATATGAAGTGCATATGAATTATTGGCATGGTTCACCATTTTATGTGGAATCATATTAAAGTTTCATTTGCTCTAAAACTGTATGCGTAATATGGGGTTACCAAAGGGTATAAAGCTGATACTTAAATTTGCTTTATAGCAAATGGGCCTGGAAAGATATATCTGAATATGCATTACTAAAAAAAACTATATTTAAAAGGCTTCATAGTTTATCTATAATAAGCATTATTTTCACTGCACCAGATTGCATTATATTAAATCGTGTCTATTCTTCCTTCCAAGTAAACAATACTCTAAATTGTATCATTATACCAATTAATTTTACAATCATACGTAAAACAAATAATGGCTTCTCTTTATTACCTAGAGGTATAACTTTATTTTCATATTTTTATATTCTGGTGACGTGCAACAGAATAGAAGCAAAACGTGACATTTTTATAATGCCCATACCTGCTGGAAAATCTCAGCATTTCCAAAAATGGCCTATCATAGCATTTAAACAGTGCTGATAATTAGCTTGACATTTGAAATACCAGAACTGTTGTTTTGAAGATGCCCTATACAATGGTACCTAACTAACCCCTTTTCATACTTATATGCTTTCTCTATGCTAATCTGTCAGTTACAGTACAAATAAGACATCAGTTGCTAACGTATTAACATGCAAAAGAACTGATGTTAAGGGGCAATCCTTCATCTTCACCAGAAGCTGAAGTTTTATTGATATAAAGGAAAATTGCATATGCAGATTATAGACAGTTAATTGTTAATGAGGTGGTCAATAATGATTACCTATAGCTCCACTCAAAGTAAGTGTGCCAATAAGTCTTTCAATGCTACCATCAAATTTATTAAATACCTACAATGTGGTAAGTATAGCAGATACAAGGCTGTGATAGTCTCATCTCAAGAAGCTTACAATCTATTTGGAGAAATAGAATCAGAGAATTGTAGAGCCAGAAGGACACTTCAAGTGAATCCTTGACATGTCACAAGTGAGGTAATAGAGACAAGTGAGAACAAATGACATGTTTAAGGCCATGGAGTCAGTTGGGGGCAAAACCCGTGCTAGAAAGCATGTCTCTGGGCATACAACAGGCACACAAATAAATATATAATAATACAAATTCCCATGTAGAGTGCAATCTGTATTTAAGCTCCACATGATCAGAGTAAGGGAACGGAAATCCCTGGGACTTTTTGGGATTTTCACTCAGCAAAACAGAGATTGTTGCTGAACTTTAAATTGTTTTGATGATTGTTATTTTCATGGATCCCCTTAATTTGAGATATAGAAGGCTACCAATTTGATCAATTACCAGAATCTAACAATACACCCCTGTTTTCTGCAATAGTTTGGAAACAATGGAAATAAGGAGGCAGCTCACAGAATTGCAGGCTTAAAGACCTGTCTTCTTCTCCGAGTACCAGCATGTAACCAACTGTGTGACCTTGGCCTATCATTCAAGGACACTTGATGCAAATGGGTAAAAACAATAATGTAATGATAATTATAATGGATTCCCTGTCTATAAAGTTGCCACAAGAAACCTATGAAATTGTATGCCTGATAGTACTTTGTGAAGTATAAAACTCTAAACTGGAAATGCAAGGAGACATAACTATTGTAAGCGTTGAAATAATAATAAAGATGGGACTGTTCTTCTAGGGTCTTCTTTTGTCTGCTACTGTGATGTGTGGTAGCTACAGATGAAAAATAAGATCAGAATTTTGGTGTTCTTTTGGTCTTGTGCGTAAAACTCGGTTTGTAAAAGGCTTGTGATGGGAGAGAGCCCACTTAATCTTTCTGCTAATTCGTGATACAGACATCTAACCTCACTTTAAAAAATGTCTCCTCTGATAGTGTGACTTAAAGTTTAAAAGAAGTCCTTTGGAATTATATGAGTCATTTGGTTTCCTAAATCTCTCAGGCTTACACGCTTAGAGATCATTTATGTTTGAGCCAACGGATTAAAGGTTGAGATGGATTGCTTTCGTAGAGTGTCTTTACGTGTGGTAAGTAGTGTTTGGGGTAAAATCTAAGAATTTTCACCTGAGCCACAGTCCTTTATTCTTTTTATTCTCCTCATCCCCATTTTGCTTTCCAGGTACTATGCTATTGAGGACAGGATATGGCTCTCTTTCAAGAATTTTTATCCAGTGACTCTTGTTTGTCAAAGGGAGATTTATCATTGACACCCCTTCTTTGTCACTGTCAACTTGTTACCTCTGCACTTGGGTGGGAAGAGATCACAGGACTAAACTCAAGGTTCATTTTCTCATTTAATAACGGGGGCCACGCGACAAGTAGTGCAAGGCAAAGAAATTCAAACAGAGGTTTTCTTCCTAATTTGAATACATATCACTGAAATACATGAGCATTATTTTCTCTGTTTAAAAATGCGAATAACTTTATCTATCATTTGGACATGCAAGATTAATTAATGCTTGGACAAAGGGACCATACCAGTTTGAAATATTCAAATGGAATGTGCTATCAAGTACAAAACACTGTTATAAAAGAACAACCATTAACACACTACAGTCAGCCTTTTTACAAACTGGATTGGTCACTTTAATTTTTTATCCCAAGAACATTCAAAGGCATTAAACCCGCATTATAAATTAATGAGTTGTAAAATGTCAGCTGATAAAACAAAAGCAGTTTTGAGTATAGGGATAAAAATGTTTCCATTTCAGATTAGCTATGTAAAAAAAACATGCATATTAAGTGAAATGAGGGAGGAATTTCTGCCATGCATGGTTCCAGTAGGAGGAGCCGGATCTGTGTCTCCTCCAACTTCCTCGTTAGAGGAGCATCTTGGGAAGATGGCAGCAGTGAGCCCTCTGGAAATGCTAGCAGCTTCCCTTACATGGAGGAGGAGGCTTTCAAATTTTTATATGGTAGTGACAAAAAAAGTTCAAATTTCCATAAATTTGTTGAGGATCTGAATAAGCTCGGATATGCAGATAGTAATTATGTTATGTACTTCCCCTCCAAACCTCTTCTTTCATATAGGAAATAAATTGTTTTTTAAAGGCAAATAATAAAAGTAAGGATCCTCTCTTCCCAACACTATCATAAAAACAGATATTGGTCAGAGAATTAGTAAATTCAGTTATCTTTCAAGAAGACACCATATTTCTAGGTCACAATGTTCTAAGTGAAATTTATGCCTACCCACAGACTTAACCCATGTTTACTTTTTTTCAAAAGTAAACACATTCAATTTTTCCTGTATATCTAGGACTATAATGGTTTTAATTATCTTACTTAACTCCTACCAAAGGAAACTTTTCATTGTATCAGTGTTTCAAACACACATGCCCCCAACTCTTCTTTTGTTGAGTAAGTTGTTTAACTTTTAATTCCTATCCTTTAGAAATTTTCTCAGCTTCACTTTCTGTCTACCTGTATAATATGCTTACACTCCAACGATATAATACTTACTTAATCTGTACTCCAAAGCACAATTCAGTAACTGCCTTTGATGGCTAAAATGGCTGAAAGCACCTTCATCAGCAAGCCTAGTGCAATGGCACACTGAGGGAAGACCCCAAAACAAATGCTATACACAAATACTTTTATGCATACTGTAATCTCTTTGCCAACAGTCCCACAATGATTGCTGATGATGTACCAAATGAATATGTCTCCCAACAATGTCACAAAGCAAAAAAAAAAAAAAAAAAAATTTAGAACAATCTAATTATTAGAATCCATAATCATTCAACAACTTACTTTCTATCAACCATCAAAAAGAAAGGATTGAGGTGCTTTCTATACAAAAAATATGCTTATTACCATGCCTGAGGGATATTGAAGAGGAATGTGAAAATAACTGTAATTTATTTAGGACCTGGAAGTATGAAATACTAAGCTTCTGAGCCATCAAATTGTTTTGGTATTTTTTATCTGACATGAGGACAGAACTTGTCTAGTTTTAAGTTTTATAGTAATAAGACCTTGGAAACAAAACATTGACTAAAATGAATATAAAGAAAGGAGAAATGTGTCCTTGTGTAAATAGATATTGTGTCTATCACCTTCCTCTGAAAAGGTTATACAACTTTAAAAGCCCATAAAAGGTGTAAAGTCAGAACTGCCAGGGCACCTTGGAATGTTTTGTGAAAAATAAACATGAAATAGAAAAACCATAACAATTTTCTCTGTTTTACAGTTGCCTTGCCCCTAAATCTCATCTGTAATTGTACATTTTTTGAGGATATAGATACTAACTGAAATATACTTTTAGCTATTTTAGTCCCAAGAAATTAACGCACCTTTCCCCA
>NC_051315.1:32540732-32543232 GCF_015220235.1 Choloepus didactylus
AATCAAATAATTACAAAGCATCTATGAAGTAAAATTATTCAATCCATTTTTGGCTGGAACATCTGATCATATACGTGTCCAAATTTTCTACTTTAGGGGCTGGAAGGGTGGGTGGGGGTGGCACCCATTATGCTATTAACCAGTAATCAGTCGTGTCTCACCTTAGAAAGGTGTCCTGTGGCTTCTATTGGCGGAGATTGCAATCAAGGTCAATGAATTAGAGAATAATGTCATGATTCAGAGGTAAGAGAAAGAAACACGGATAGATCAATGTCTTAAACAACCTTCGGAATGTTTAAATAATTGGGGGTTAGATGACAGGGCATATGGTTAAGTCTTCCTGCAGCAGATTTCACTTAGACTTTCCCCTTTCTCTCCACTCAAACAACATGTAAACACACAGTGCAGCAGCAAGTTTGCTCGAGCAGGGTGATCCACACTTGGAACAATCTAGTTGTTCCTGAGACTGCTCTGTTTGGACACTACAACTCTTATCTACAGACTTGCTCTAAAGCTGGTTCATTGATCACCCTTCCCTTACCTCCATTTCTTTCCTTTAACTTGAAACTTTTGAGAGAGAGAGGGAGGAAGGGAGGTAGGAGGGAGGAAGGGGGAGGAGAGAGAGAAGGGGGTCGGGGAATGGGTAGAAAGAGAAAGAGATGACCTGGCGCCTTCCTGGTACACTTCAGTTGCTTCTTCCCGGGCCCCAACTCCCCCTTCCTGCTGTCTTGCATCATTTTCAGGTAGTGGAATTTGCCAACCATGGCCACTTGGTGGCCTGAGCCCTGGATGTGGCAAAAGTCAGATAGTCACAGTGGACTGCTGGGTTCAGTTTAGTCTCATACGGGCTTTCATTTCAGTCCTTCAGTTATATGCAGTAATTTCTATGGCCTTCCCTCCTTCCCTGCAAAAGAGGCCCAATCATATGTTTCTTCTTCATTTTATCTCAAGTAACAGGTAACACAAATTAAACAAGCACACTAACATTCATTTTCCAAAAATGGAAAAAGTAAATGTTCACTTCTTGAGATGATGAGGAAGATTCCTCAAACGAAGATGCCACTCTTTTGCTATATACAAATAACCCTAAAATCCTTAATCCTTTTGGGATTAAAGCTCTGATTCTTTTGGATATAATGCCTTCCTAAACTTTTTAGATGTAAGGCATCTTTTACGCTGTTAGCTTCATTTTAGTCATCAAGATTATCTATTGGCTGACAGCTGCGTGATCTATGACCCACACCCTTAAAAGGGGAGCAGTTTGAAAGCAACTATGAATTTTATCCATTCTCTGGCCAAAGTTATCTTATGAAGTATTGATAACGCATTATCTTACAGAGCAGAATAATACTGCACAAAATGATACTAAGATGTTTAAGACTTCTGCCTCACTGAAAGTTATTATTCAGAAGTTTACATAGTCTGCAAACACTTATCAGAAGCCCTGGGCAGAAAGAACAGAACCTCCATTTCATTAAGATAGCATGGAATGTTAGAAGTTTAGGGGTAGATAAAGGCCAGTCCTCAGGAACTCAAAATCTTCCTTGATGATAGGACAGCTACATAAGTTAAAACGGATGTCTCTTGTAGAGGTAAAGACCTGAATATGGGTATTCTTATATGGATTGTCAATTTTTAACAAGACCCACCTTTCTTAATTTATTATGGCAGGAAAACCATACAATCACTTTGCAAATTGCCTTTATATGCCCTCTCAGTGAAGAAAATCCCAACACAAGCAATATCAAAATATTTAATTAAAGCATCTTTGAAAGAATTAGTTTCAGAAAACCAGGACTATCCAGAATCTATATAATAAATTCATAGATATGATTTATATATTTTAACTTACTAAGGTAAGGGGGAAAAGCTCAATTTTCAAACCAAGGAACATAGCATTAAGATTTATAAGAATAAGAAATCACTCTTCTCTTATTTTTCAAATATTTTTTGCAAAATAGATTAATCAGCATCCACCGGAACATCTAATTCAATACTTTCCAGAAAGGGGAAATATAGATTCATCATATATAAGTTTCTTAAAAATTTCAAATTGCAATCAAAGTATGTGTTGATTCAAAATTGCAACTTGCTTGTCAGATTAAAATGTATTAAACTTATATATCATAAAAATATTTTGATTTTTTTGTGAATAATTTACCTTCCCTTACAAAGTATTGTATTTTAATAGAAAGACACTTAAGGTATGTTTACTCTGTAGCTATTTTTAAAAATTTTTTTCAATTTACAGCATTTATATCAGTTTTCAAAAAAACTGCCCTTGCCTTTTTTGTGTACATATGTTGCATGGCATAGGAAAGTATTTTGGGTTACAGGAACATAGGTGCACTAGAAATAATAGCAAAATTCTCATGTCTTGTGCCATTTTGGAGATTTCAGATGGTACAATTTCATTATTTTTCATTTATATTTAATTTACACCTGAAACTTTCTGAAATGTTAATGCAGTGTTTTATCAATGCAAACATTTCTCTAGGCT
>NC_051315.1:32545732-32550732 GCF_015220235.1 Choloepus didactylus
AGCTGATTACGGATATAATCTAAAGGAAGCCCCCAGCCTCACAGAAGAAACTCAGGTGGTACCTTTTGCTCTCAGTTGCAAACAAGACTGCCCTTCCTTCTTCCAGAGTTGTCACTCTACAGCTCCCCAACAGTGACAGAACAATGTCACCACAACCACACACAAAACAAAACAAAACAAAACAAAAAAGACTCCCCCTCCCTTTTGGGGGGGGGGGGTTGTGTGAAGATAGAAATTTTGGAAAATAGAATTCACAGCAAGAGGAAATTCCTAAAGAACTTCCTACCTGAGTAACAAATACTCTGTCATTTCAGGCAGCATTCATAAGACTTTCCACTTAGGGAAATCTGAGGATTATAATTACTGGAAGTTTTGCTGTTTCAATGGTCTCGGAGTCTCAGAAAATTATTAAGTTGAACCTCTTCCAAACAAATGTAACATTTATCTATACTTTTGCTTCTCAATTGAATTTGTTGCATTAGCCTTCCAGGTGAGGTAAGTAAGACCGCCACTTACCACCTCCCTCCTCCACTTCCTTCTTTTCTTTCAATTAAGTACTAAAAGTTATGACTTTCATACAGGCAGTTAAACTTGGGAATCCATAGTTGAGGGTTAGCCCACCTAAACATGCTCACACTGGGTAGGTAATAAGCTTTCAAATGTTCATGTGACGCTCTCATGAACCAACTAAGCACCAACCTGATCCTGGGTCAGAAGCTGATGGGTATTGAATCATCCTTCCCCTCCATCCTCCCCCCACCCCATCCTTCTTTCTTCCTTGCCACATCCCTTCCTTCCCCCTTACTAACCCAGTAGGTGAACAGTATGGCTGCTTAGTTAATGTGGAAAGGATATGTATTTTGTCCTCAGGGACATGTTAGATGTATATATTATTTTCTGCAAGACTTGGCTCTTGAGAAATGTCAATCCAGTGTCATAGGAGCATCCCTTGATCCCAGAGTATTTTAATGTGCATTGATCTACTCTCATTTTTTTCTTCTCTCAAAAACTTCCACGTGTGAGTTTGTTTGATAACTCATAAGGGCTCCGTGCCAAAGATAAGGGTCAAGTTTAATAACTGTAAATTTTAGAAAACTGATTTTAAAGTTCGATAAAAGTTGATGCAGTTTGGTATGTATGAGTTATCACCCTTCTCCAAATGTCACATCCTCAGCTCTTCAGACCCCTGTTCTGTTTCACACGTAAGCATTTCTCTGGCTGCTAAGTACCTGGTCAGTAGAGGCCTTAACCATCCAAATAAGTGGGTTCTGACTGCATTAGCCCCTGTGTTCTATGTAACAGTAGCAATGGAAAAATGACTAGGATAATTAAGAAGTAGCTTATGAAAAAGTAGAGAAGTTTTACATAACTGGCTCTTATTGGCTGGCCCATAAAAATTATTACAATATTTATTATATGTTCTAGCTTTGATGCCTGGATCTCATTTATGGCCATTGATTACACCCTTATTTATTATTATTCCTTACCATGCCCCCAAGTTATTCCCGTCTTGTTCATTCTTCAGATAGTGTACTCCTGTCTAGGGACTCACAACTTCTAAATTCTTTTCCCCATCTACAGCTCTGTGTTAAGTTAAAGAAAAACTAATGAGCCATGAGAAATACACCATGGCCCCAGACCACGTGAATATGCTGAGGCTGCTTTTTCCCTTGAAGTATGGTGACCCTTAAGTAGTAGCCGAGTAAGGGATTCTAGCTTCACACAACCCTTCTGCTGTGCCCATTTGGCCTCCCTGATGAGCCAATTCCAAAACGGAAGTGCAAAGAGAAGAAACAATGTTGCACTAGAAGCTAGAACAGCTCAGAGATGTGAATACTACTCTCTCAGACATTTTATTTTTCCAAAGGCTCTGGGGTCAGCCTGCTTAAATTTGAATTCTGACTTCCCTACTTACTAACTTGTGACTTTGGGCGAGACAGATAACCTGCCTCACTGTCCTCAGCTATTAAATAGGAATAATAACAGTATCGATCTCATTGAGTGGTTGTAAAGATGGGATGAGTTAAAACACGTAAAGCACCTAGAGATTGGCACATAGTAATTGCTTAATAAATGTTAGACATTTTTATTATATTATATTATTATGATTTGCTAAGTCCAGGGACAGTTTGTAGGTGACAGTGGGTTCTGTGTATTTCCTCTGTATAATAACTTTGTGACTGTCCCCTGTGATAATTTGCAGTAGTCATGCTGAATTGGTAAGATTTTTTTTTTCTATGTTGCTAAGTTTGGTAAAGGGCAAGGGAGGGCATTGAAAGGTCATGATATTTAAGCATGAAACATAACATTTAGGAGTTTGGAGGCACCTGCTGTGGAAAGGGGCCATCCTAGACAGGAAACTAGGTGCTACCTACCACCCTATGAGGCAAGCAGTAGCATTCCATTTTACAGTGGAAGGAGCTAAAAGTTCAAGATGATACGTAACTTACGGAAAGTTCATGCAGCTAAGTGGTGGAATTGAGTTTCCAACTGTTCATCTGTCCCACCTCAAAACACAACATCTCTTTCAAATCCTGCAACACACTTTTCAAACCGTGCATGCAAGGTACATGCTAAAAAGAGACTTTATGGTTTTTGACATTTATGTTGCACACATTCAAAAGAGATAAAAATAGACACCATGCTGCTGATATAATTACTAGAGGCTATAAAAGCCGTGCAAAAATCTGGAGAGGGGGCATGGGAATAGTTGGGAGAAGAACATAAACAAGGGAGCAGTGATACAAAACTAGGACTACATACCGTCTTTAATTCCTAGATGGAACTCCCCACCGTCCTGGGAGAGCTCCACCATGTAAGACAAAGCCTTCATTTTGAACTTGGAAATCTCCTCATTTATAGACAGTGGCCATGCCAGCAAGCCACAGGTAGGCACCACATGAGCAGGTGAAAATGCAACTAGAAAGGGGAGGATGCAGATTTGGTGCCCTTAAAAGAGCCCATCAATCCTAATTATCCTGCTTGGGTGCACCACTTATGTTGTACATAGGTGGTTTTTTTTTTTTTTTTTTTTTGGTTGGGCAGTTTAGGCGAGTTTTAATCGAATGAGTGTCCATGCCTTAGAATCCCAGAGAAGAAAATTCATCAGCATCAGGAAGCTAAGTTGCCTGAGCTCTCGGCCCAGGTGTGCTGGGGTAGGAAGGCAGCAGTGCACCGAGCTGGACTAACGGCCCTTGGCGGGGCCTGCAATAGGTCTGCACACCAAGAGAAACCTGAGAATGGACTTCCCAAGGAAGCAGGCTGGAGAGTAAGCAGGGTTTTTAAGTCTGAGTAGAATTTGAATACAGAAGCCAGGGAGAGCTATTCAAGAAAATAAATGTGCATCATGCTCCGCTCCTGGCTCTTTACTTGTTTCTATTCTAATTTTTTAAATGCTCGCTGAAACCCATACCACCCCAAATGCCAAACTAACAGTGACAATGGTTCTGCCTTCCACTTCAGCCCCACCACTCATCCCTACCAAACAATACTAACAAAACCCCTTGAACACACGTGTAAGCCTAACTGTATTTCTCCTGGGGGTTGGGAGTCAGGCAGGGGTAATGGCTCAGATTCAGACAGTTAGATTTGATGCAAGGTGGAAGTGTGGTCTTGAAACTTTGTATCCTTCCTTATTGGAACAAAGGAGGATGCCTTGACAGGAGTTGGTGATGGTTTGGAGAGCTGGCCTTGCTCTTGGCCATCCCTGTCATTGTGTCCTTCAGCAAACAGTGACCACGAGGCCAAATTCATCATTCTCGGCGAAAAGGACAAAAACGGGAAGGAAATGATTTGCTATAAAGGCCACAAAGTGAGGCAGGGGCAGCATGAGGATTAAAACGTGCAGCCTCTAAGATGTCTAGCATAGTATGGAATTTAAACAATTCAGATTCAGAAGAGTTACAAAACTTTTATAATGCTTTAGGAAAGGGCAAGTGACTTCCAGTGTTTTGGACATGCTCATGCTGATCAGGGGTTTTAGAATGGTACTGGATTTGAGGATTAAAGCAAGGTCATATTTATTGTGCAGATTCCAATGGAAAGTGTATACTAACTCAACTGTCAAATTTTTTAAATTGGAATCACATAATGAAGTGTGTGATTTCTGATTACACCTTACTTATAACAGGTCAGAATCTCCTGCATTTTTAAAGTTAGCTCCATCCCTAGGCAGTGTCCAGGTCTCAGGAGTGGGTGAGTGGTTTTAGAAATTGGGAATCATGGAAAGGAAGAGATGGGGGAAATGCACATGGAGAAAAGACGTGCAAAAGAAAACACATTTAAATTTGTTACTACGCGTGAGATCATATTTCTGGCACCTTGTAGAGGTCCTATGGAAGCTGTTAATTCCAATATAGAAATACTAGAGTGAGTAAATTGGTGTTAAATTTAAATCTGCTTAGGAAGTAATAGTCTTTCTACACTCCTTGTAAGATTCTCTCAGGTAAATTTGGAAAAGAGAAGTCTAATGGAGAAAAGATTTTTCTAGTATTTAGTCCACTGTTTTTCAGTATAAATGCAATTTATGTTTAGGAAAATAAATATCCAGAAGGAAGCTGCCCTCAATTTTATTGACTTAGTGGCTCTTGTGATGGTAATTTAAAGGTGTCATTGGACTTTATTGAGAAAAATTAATATTTAATACTCTTACACAAGAGTAAAAATAGTTTGAAGGATTACTAGGAAATCCTGGAAATATTGTTATTTCTATAGATCAATATTTACATTTTAAAACTTGGAAATTCTAAAGGATAAGCATCTTGAATGATGTAACTTCTCCTCTATTGTTCATTGTAGAAGTTGGCAATACTCTTACCTCCTGCTGCCATTTTTACAGTGACACCTGGAAACCTTTGTTAAATCTCTATTATTTAGCTGTATTGCAAGGATGTGTATAATAAAATTATTTTTCTGTTTGATTTGGAGAGGAGTTCATTCTTTTTACAGAAACCCTTAACTCTCACATTTTCTAATTTTTATGTGGACACATCTGCATGCAT